>NW_025949614.1:0-11406 GCF_021028975.2 Sphaerodactylus townsendi
GAACAGTCCACCCATTCCCACACATGTAAGGATCCCTTTGTTGAGAACGGTAGCTTTCACTGCTTGCGGCAGGCCTTGAGTTTCAATCTGCTCTCTTGAAAAGATGTTTAAAATATGCATTCTTGGATATTTAGAGACATTTTGATGGGACACTGTGTTCAGAATTTTTTTAAAAAGCATTCAGGTTTGCAGTATGTGGAGAGGGGGGTGTAAAGGATAAGGATACGCAGGGAAAGAGAGAGGCCCTTTCAAACTTCGAGACCCCGTTGGGAGAAGAAGGAGGACGAGAGAGGGATATAGATTCAAAAATCCGCACACTATCCTTCAGACTAAGGAAAAGGAATTTTCTTATTTACTTCGCTGCCACCATAAAATAAAAGAAAACTAGAAATCCCCCAAACTGCTACTGGTTTGCCAAAACATTAAGGATCCCACCTCGCATACACACACTTGGTCTGAGGGGAATGTCCTTCAGAGTCCCTTTAACAAAAATGGAGGGAACTCAAAAACTGGCTGGGAATCTAGTTACGCAGACAGGCACACACAATCCTCTCACACATAAACGCAGGCTGGCACAGGGGTAACTTAAACATAGAAAATAGAATTTATTTTGAGAACTAGAAAAAGGTTTCTATTAAAATACTGACTCAAAGAGTTTCTTAAGCTTAATGGTTTCCAGAGCTTAAGATGTTACTTCAGTTTCATACGCACACAGACACACGCAGGTGTCTCTTAAGGAAAGATTTAGCTTTGAACTAATAAATTTCCTTACACACACAGACACTATTCTTTACTGCTCTAACACCCACTGATCACACTTAAACACACAGTCTAAGCCCAGGAGATTCTGGCACACTTGGCCTCTCTCTCTCCCACTAGTCCTAAAATGGCTTCACTGCCTCTGGACCGGCTTCTCCCAGACTGGGTGATTCTGGTGATACACACGGGGGCAAGGCAGACTCGATAGGTCTGGGCAGTTTTTAAACCGCCAAGCTCCTGAATGGCGCTTCGATCTGCACCAGTTCAAGGCCTCCTCTCTCTGTCAAGCATACACCGCTTAGACAGGGACTGGACTTCTGTCCGCCAACTCTGCTGAGACAGAATCCTTTTCTTCCAGAGCTGACAGACTCCTCTCTGCCGAACTCTGCTCTGCTCTCTGACAGACTCTGATCAGAACTGACTCTAAGTGCTGTAAGCACACTAGCTCCCCCTAGCTTTGGCCAAACGTTATTGGACCTTTCCCAACCAATCAGGTGGGTTCTCTGCTTGTGGAGCCTTTTTCTCTTACTCTGGCTGTTGCCAAGGCCTTCTCAATTAGGCCTGTTGTATGCCAGCCCTTCAGGGTGGGGCAAGTTCGTTACAGGGGGCGACCATGCGCACCAGCTTGTCTTTCGGACTTCCAGATATTAAGTGGTAGATCTTCACCCACAGCCCTGTTCATGAATAAATGTGGGTCTTTCCACACAATCAAGGACACTGAAGAAAGCACACATTCATGGGTCCCACACTGCTCCCTCATAGGTAGCAGGAATCTCCCCATTCTTTTTTGCAGGAGAAATGGCTCAGCGTGAAGCAATTCTTGAATGCCTTACAAGCCTGGATTTTATCTCTTGGGAAGTTTCTATAAACTGCACTCACACAGACTACTGGGCTGATCCATAATTCTAAACAAAATCTAACACATTCGTGGGTCCCACACTGACTGCTCATGGGGAGCAGGACTGCTGCAACAGAAGCTTTGGCAGAAATCCTCCCACGAGAGAGTGTGGAATCCTCGGGACAGAAAATGTATCAGTCATTTTCCTTAGAGAGCTAAAAGCTGCATGATAGAGGTGCCACGGTCCATACTGTCAATGGGCAGGGGGTGGCTCTATTGTGATCTTTAAGCAACACAACAATGACTGAAATAGGACCAAAAACTCCCCTTCTAATGGAGACAATAGAATAGGATGATGGCATCAAATTCCAAAGGACATCACTGATCTCATAGTCCATGCACTGCACTCTTGACCCTCTTCCTGTGGAGTGGGCTTTTTCTGGCAGGTTCGTGCCTTTTATGACAACAGTGCAAAGTGCCAGACGTTTTGAACCAGAGGTTCTGGTTACAGCACATGAAAGTTTCATTGAACCAACACAGTGGCTTGAAAGCAGAAGCAACTCCCGATCAATCCTCTGCTACTGCTTATTCCACATCCATCTTGGCATATAGCCATGGGGTTAGTGCACCTTTTAAGCCAAAAATACCTTGTGATCTGGGGAACCAATAAGGTCTCACCTGGCCTGATATAAGTGCGCTTATTACATTCCTCCAGATTTCGGTGAAGTTGTGCTGCTACAGGTTGCTGAAAAGCAGTTTGAGGCTCCTGGCTTATTTCTGAGATTATCTCTGAATCGGAATCAGAAGTGATTTCCCACCGAAAACCAGCCACTCAAATTGTATCCAATGGGACACGGATTCTGTCAGTGGAATCAGGGACGTTGCATGGTTCTTGTAGCCTGCCTCGTCCTCTGCCTTGGGCCAGGAGGTAAGTCCCACATAAGTGCTTAGAAGGAAAGTCTACTGATTCACACACACACATCATTGATTCTTATTGAGCGGGTGAAAATAAGGGCTTGTTTGGGAGGGTGTTATGCTAGGACATCATCTGAAAGATGAAGATTAAGAATGAGTTGGGTGCATGAACTCCTGTACATATACCCACACAGAGATAAAGGCACACTTGGAATTCAGTACTGTAGCTGGCATCATGATGAAGGTCTGGTCTCACCTACGGGTCGATATCCCTTCTAGCTTCAGCCTTGTCCCTCCAACAAGATTAGAACTGTACTTGCCAAGAATAGTCACAATCCACAATGCTTGTCTTTTACAGCAGAAACCCTAAAATGCAAAAGCTGTACCGGGGATACCAGTGAGGAGTGCCTTAAAAAGGCAAAGGATGTGGATTGTAGGGAAGGAGCTGTCTGCGTGATGGATGTATATCATGAGGGTATGTAGTCTGAGATTCATGATTTCCTTTTCTCTCACTATCTTGTCACAATCCTGCTAGGGACCAGAAACAAAACAAGCTATCAATCTAACCTCATTTCACACAGCTTTGTTTATTTATTTATTTTTAAAAAACCTGTTTGTTTATCATCTATAGGGGGGGGCATTTTTTTCTAGTTTTCTTGAGAGTAGTAAAGCTGTTACCAATGAACTTTGCTGTCCCACCCTACACACATGGTCATGATGTCCCTCCTAATGGGCAGCATGTCTGATGAGTCTAGGGATTTGCATCAGTTGTGTTCTCCAGAGCCCTGGCTCAGTGAAGGGCAGAAGAGGCAAGAGGCATGGCAAAATGAAAGAATTGTTTACTGTGGCTGCAGCACCAATTTTCATTGAGGCAGAAGCAAAGAATATCAAAAAGGCATAAAGGTTTTATGCTGCTTACAGAGTCAACAAGTCAGCATCATTACAGCATCATTGGTGAGCTCAAATAGACCTTCCTTTTTACACACACAAGTGAAACCCCCTTCATACAACCCAGGACCTAAGAGATACATCTTGGTACCTCCCCTGGGTGGAGATTTATCTTTAAAATGTGGCTTAGGTCAATCCAAGGTGCCAACCTGACCCCAGTGATACCTTGTGTATTCCGGAATCTGGGGGATGCATTGACAAAAACAATATATTATTCCCCAACCCCACAACCCCCCAGACACTCCGTGTGCATCAAGGGTGATCCAAGTGTGTTGAAAGAAAGAATCCAGGTGTGTCACGGTTCAATGGGGACCATTTTCAAATCTTGCTTCCTGTTCCTGGCAATGGGATTGATGTCCCAGGACTTGTGCCCAGGGTGACTATAGTTGCTACTTGTCCATCCTGAAGTACTTTTGATCCTGCTCCTTCCTCCAGGAAGCGCTAAAGCTCAGGGTGGCAAACATGGTTATCTGTTCCCCATTTTATCCTGAGATAGGACCCAAAAGGACCTATGCTGGTTGACCCCAAATCATTCTTGATCAAGTGCTGAATATTGAAACAGCCGATGTGCTTTTGCTCAGCAAGTCCAGACCTTGATGAGGCTCTTGTGCCATCCAATAGAAAAAAGTATAACTCTGCCCCAACAGAGAGAGAACACGATGGCTTGCAGAGAATGCTGATTTCCAAGTTCTCTTCCAAAGCTGCTATGTGTGAGGAAAGAGGAGGGGAGCCAACTGCACAGCAGACAGGCAGCAGAGGTAGAAAGGATAGAGGCATGGAGCAGAGGACAGCCCAGTCATCTGGGGCATGAGGCACGTTCCCACTCCCAGATTCCAGGCGAGATCCCCTGGCAAACCCTCTTCCTCCCCTCGTAAACATATATTTGTCACTCTTTCTGTCAATAGGGGAAAATCAATGCTGCCCTTTGAGCCTCTGTGCCTGGAAGAGAAAAGCAGCCCTGAAAAGGGGGTGCTTTGTTAATGGGGATTCTGTATTTCTTCTCTCTAATACACATTCCCTGTGTCACAGCTGGGTTTCCATAGCACTGCAATGAAAACTCACAGAAATATTTTTTTTGTCTCCCTAATTCCAGGACGTGATTTTTTCTCAGTTGCCATGAAGTGTAGGACAAAAAACAACTCCTGTGAGACTACCGACAATGTAGGGGGATTCCAAATGAAGATCAAATGCTGTTCTGATAGAGATTTTTGCAACAAAGATCTGTTCTCTGCTTGAGCAAAGATCCGTCCAGGCAGAAGAAATTGGCCTACAGTGAAAACCTGTCCTAATCCTTCAAATCTCAAGTCCAATAAATTGATTGCTGGCTTAGCTATGACTGATCCTCTCTGGCTTCTCGGGAATTCTCACAACACTTGTTTGCTCTAGAATCAGATGCCTCATGTGCACACGTTGATTGTAGTGTAGCAATGGAACTGTGGGAAGTGAAGGACTTTGTGCTATCTCTTAGCCTCAGACTTCAGAGGGGGAATAATGAGGGGGTCCAAGAGATAGGTAGGTCAGGACCCTGAACACCCTTCCTTTCTACTGCTCTGATGCTGTCCCTTTGGTGTGTAGACTGTGACTCTCAGGGGAACTTCCTCCTTTCCAGCTGACACCTTCTCTCCACATTTCTCTCTTCTTCATCTTGGCACTATGAGGCAGGACACACATCCGACAACTTTATTCATCCTGTCCCGTTAGGCTAGATTTGATTTCTGTCTTGACTCTATCCTGCCTAGGATGGGAGGTTACATTACAATAAAAGAATTCCCATTAGCTTTGCAAAGAAGATATATAAAAGGCTCTGTGTGTAAATTTGTTTTCTTAGCAGCACACACAAACCAGATACCATTCTTGCTAATGGTATTACGCCTTGAGCACTCCTCTACCATAATATGATGATCCCAAGAACATATAGTTTAGAACCATTGCCTAGTTTAGAAACACAGTTTAGACATCCCTTAAAGAATGGGGAGACTGAGGTCTTATTCTAACACTAGAATAAGTGGCACCAAAATTTCAGGCTATCGTCAGGTGAATCTCCTGATGATACCACCAGCCAAGTTTGGTGAAGTTTGGTTCAGGGAGTCCAAAGTTATGGACCCCCAAAGTGGGTGCCCTATTCTCCATTGTTTCCAATGGGAGCTAATAGTAGATGGGGCTACCATTTTGAGGGGTCCATAATTTTGGACCCCCTAAATCCAACTTCACTAATCTTAGGTGGTATCATAAGGATAGTATCCTTCTGATACCACCCAGGTTTGGTGAAGGTTGGTTCAGGGAGTCCAAAATTATGGACCCCAAAAGGGGTGCCCCCATCCCCCATTGTTTCCAATGGGAGCTAATGGTAGATGGGGCTACCCTTTTGAGGGTTCATAACTTTGGATCCCCTAAACCAAACTTAACTAAACTTGGGTGGTTTCATCAAGAGAGTCTCCTGAAAATAGCCTAAAATTTTGGTACTGTTAGCTTAAACATTGCTCCTCTGACAGGAACCCTCAAATTTTCCCCAGGTTATCTTTTTGGCGTGGATTTAAAGGGAGAATCTGGGGTCCCTAGATTTAAAAAAAACATTGAAAGTATTGTTGAAGGCTTTCACAACCAGGTTCAACTGGTTGTTGTGGATTTTACAGGCTGTGTGTGTGGCTGTGTTCTGGTAGATCTTGTTCCTAATGTTTCACCTACATCTGTGCCTGACATCTTCAGAAGTGTACTTCTTCAGAAGTGCAAAACTGGGCAGACATTAACTTGGTTTGGAGCTGATATGTGTTTTCCTAAACCGAATATCGTGCTTCATAAAGTTGAGAGTAGCCCTGGGGAAAGATTCTCCGTTAGTTAAAATTGTATTAAAATTGTATTAAAATTGTATTGTGCATTTTGGCCCCCAGTGTACCTGATTCAAACATTATGTACGAAGTGGTTCATAAAGTTGAGATCTAAAAAGAACAGCTCTGGAATGTTGCAGTAAACAGCCCAAGGGTAGCACTGGTTGGCAAGTGCCTCTTATCTCTCCAAGCAACCTTCCTTCCTTTAAACCACACTTCCTTGAAGAAATTCACAGCAGGACAAATGTCTTTTCTCCCTGTCCTCATTCTCTAAACAACACCCCGTTCTTGGTGAGGCTGAGAGAGAGAATCTCGCTCAAGATCATGGCTGAGAAACATCTCTTACGCAATCCCTCCAATCATTTGGCACTTTTAGAAAGACACGAGAGAGGCTGATGGACAAATGTAGGAAACTGAACAAATGAATGTATGCAGCACTTTTCAAACAAAAGCAGAGGTATGGTCGAAGGCTTTCACGGCCGGATTCAACTGGTTGGGGTGGTTCTTCCGGGCTGTGTGGCCATGGTCTGGTGGATCTTGTTCCTAACGTTTCGCCTGCATCTGTGCCTGGCATCTTCAGAGGTGTATCACAGAGGGAAGTCTGTTACATAAGAACATAAGAACAAGCCAGCTGGATCAGACCAAAGTCCATCTAGTCCAGCTCTCTGCTACTCGCAGTGGCCCACCAGGTGCCTTTGGGAGCTCACATGTAGGATGTGAACGCAATGGCCTTCTGCGGCCTTCTGCGGCCTTCTGCTCCCGATCACCTGGTCTGTTAAGGCATTTGCAATCTCAGATCAAGGAGGATCAAGATGGGTAGCCATAAATCAACTTCTCCTCCATAAATCTGTCCAAGCCCCTTTTAAAGCTATCCAGGTTAGTGGCCATCACCACCTCCAGTGGCAGCATATTCCAAACACCAATCACACGTTGCGTGAAGAAGTGTTTCCTTTTATTAGTTCTAATTCTTCCCCCCAGCATTTTCAATGTATGCCCCCTGGTTCTAGTATTGTGAGAAAGAGAGAAAAAATTCTCTCTGTCAACATTTTATACCCCATGCATGATTTTATAGACTTCAGTTATATCGCCCCTCAGACGTCTCCTCTCCAAACTAAAGAGTCCCAAACGCTGCAGCCTCTCCTCATAAATAAGGTGCTCCAGTCCCTCAATCATCCTCGTTGCCCTTCTCTGCACTTTTTCTATCTCCTCAATATCCTTTTTGAGATGCGGCGACCAGAACTGGACACAGTACTCCAAGTACGGTCGCACCACTGCTTTATATAAGGGCATGACAATCTTTGCAGTTTTATTATCAATTCCTTTTCTAATGATCCCCAGCATAGAGTTTGCCTTTTTTACAGCTGCCATGCATTGAGTTGACATTCCCATGGAACTATCAACTAAGACGCCTAAATCCCTTTCCTGGTCTGTGACTGATAGCACTGACCCCTGTAGCGTGTATGTGAAGTTTGGATTTTTTGCCCCTATGTGCATCACTTTACATTTAGCTACATTGAACTGCATTTGCCATTTCTTAGCCCACTCGCCTAATTTATCAAGGTCTGCTTAGAGCTCTTTGCAATCCTTTGTGGTTCTCACCACCCTACATAATTTGGTATCATCTGCAAACTTGGCCACCACGCTACCCACCCCTACTTCCAGGTCATTTATGAATAGGTTAAAGAGCACTGGTCCCAAAACGGATCCTTGGGGAACACCACTCCCGACATCTCTCCATTGTGAGAACTTCCCATTTACACCCACTCTTTGTTTCCTGTTTCTCAACCAGTTTTTAATCCATAGGAGGACTTCCCCTCTTATTCCTTCATTGCTGAGTTTTCTCAACAGTCTCTGGTGAGGAACTTTGTCAAAAGCCTTTTGGAAATCCAAGTAGACAATGTCCACTGGTTCCCCCTTATCCACATGTCTGTTTACACCCTCAAAGAACTCTAGTAAGTTTGTAAGACAGGATTTGCCTCTGCAAAAGCCATGCTGACTCTTTCTCAGCAGGTCTTGCTTTTCTACATGTTTTATAATTTTATCTTTAATGATAGATTCTACTAATTTACCAGGAACAGATGTCAAACTGACTGGCCTGTAATTTCCCGGATCCCCCCTAGATCCTTTCTTAAAGATTGGTGTGACATTGGCCATCTTCCAGTCTTCAGGGATGGAGCCTGATTTCAGGGATAAGTTGCATATTAAAGTGAGAAGATCAGCAATTTCATGCTTGAGCTCTTTAAGAACTCTTGGGTGAATGCAATCTGGGCCAGGGGATTTGGTAACATTTAGTTTATCAATGGCTGCCAGAACTTCTTCCTTGTCTACCACTATCTTCGCTAGTTCCTCGGATTCGCCTCCTAAGAAGCTTGGTTCAGGTGCAGGAATGTTCCTCACCTCCTCTTATTTTTAAAGCTTTATTAGTTTCAAATAAATTTCAAGTACATTTAAACAACATCTATTATGTGTAAAACACCCTTATTACAAGTTTTAACATAATATTATATTCATCATACCGGTTTCTATAATCTGTAAAATACCAACTTAGAATTTTTTCAAAACTATAGTAAAGAATTACTAGAAAGAAGAGAAGAAAACTATAGTAAGAGATTAAGAAGAAAAGATATGAAGAAAGAAAAAGAAAAGAAAGTTGAGATCAGATTTAAGAACTTCCACTTAGCATCTATTTTGTTGACTTTTTTTCTTGAATTTTGATTTCAGCTATTATCCATAACTTTGTTCTTATCTGTTATATTTCTTATATTCTTATTTAATTATTATTATTAACATTGCAAATATATCAATACATTCTTATATTCTTCTTTATGCTGTAGAAATAATATTAAAGGTTTCCATATTTCCAAAAAAATTTCCGTTGTCTTATTTTTAAGTATATTTGATAATTTATCGTATGCTGCATATTCTGTAAGTTGTAGTAACCAGTCCTCTAAAGTTGGTATCGATGCCTTCTTCCAGTTTTTGGCAAATTGTATCCTTGCCGCCACTATCATATACAATAATAAAATTTCAGATTTTTTATCCAAGTTAATTTCAAAAATATTCAGAAGAAACATTTCTGGTGTAAATATAAATTCTATTTCCATAATTTTTTTAATCATCTTATAAATATCCACCCAAAATTTTTGTGAAACTTCACATGTCCACCAGAGATGGATAAATGTACCTTTTTGTGTCTGGCATTTCCAACATTTATCTGAACAGTTTTTATAAATTTTGGCCAGTTTACTGGGGTATAAATACCATCGATGAAGCATCTTATGATAATTTTCCTGTAATCTAACTGCTTTTGTAAATTTTATTCTCTTATCCCATGTTTTTTCCCATGTTTCCAGATTTATTTCTCTTCTTAAGTCATAGGCCCATTTTATCATGCAGTGTTTTACCTGTTCGTCAATTAGTTCTGATTGAAGGATATGCTTGTATAATTTTTTGATTATCCCCTTCTGGGATTCTTTTAAGCTTTTTGATAAGACCGATTGTTTTGTCTCAAATCCTTTACTCTTATCCAATTTAAATTTCTCCTTAAGTTGTTGAAATTGGAACCATTGACATTCTTGTCCATCTATTTTAATTTCTTGTCTTTCTTTTAGAGTGAATTCCCCACCTCTTGCTTTTATCAACTCGTTATATCTTAGTATATTATGTTGTTTTTCTATTCTCATTTTGGTAGCTTCAAGTGGGGCTAGCCAACCTGGTGTTGACTTGATATTTTTTCTTTTATAATCCTCCCATATTTTAAATATTGATCTTCTTATTTGGTGTTCCATAAATATTTTATATTCTTTCCCTTCTGCATACCAGATGTAAAAATGCCACCCAAAAAATAAGTCAATTCCTTCCAGATTGAGTAGTTCTTTATCTTCTAACAACATCCACTCCTTGAACCATAACAGCCCTGCTGCTTTGTAATATAATTCTAAATTTGGTAATCCTAAGCCCCCTTTTTTGACATCATCACACATGATCTTAAAGCTAATTCTAGGTCTCCCTTTCTCCCAGATAAATTTAGTTAGATCTTTTTTGCATTCTTTGAAGAATTTTTGATGTGTTTCGATTGGTATTGTTTGAAATAGAAAGGGCTCTCCGGCCCTTCCAGGTGCGACCATGCGCACCAGCTTGTCTTTCGGACTTCCAGATATTAAGCGGTAGATCTTCACCCACAGCCCTGTTCATGAATAAATGTGGGTTTTTCCACACAATCAAGGACACTGAAAAAAGCACACATTCATGGGTCCCACACTGCTCCCTCATAGGTAGCAGGAATCTCCCCGTTCTTTTTTGCAGGAGAAATGGCTCAGCGCAAAACAATTCTCGAATGCCTTACAAGCCTGGATTTTATCTCTTGGGAAGTTTCTATAAACTGCACTCACACAGACTACTGGGCTGATCCATAATTCTCAACAAAATCTAACACATTGGGACCAGGTGAACCTGTCTGGAGACTGTGAATTGGCCTCTGTAGTCTGGAGATCAGTTCTAATGCTGGAAGATCTCCCAGAGGTTGGCAGCGCAGTGCTAGGACCAAGTGAACCTGTCTGGAGACTGTGGTTTTCCTAAAACCGGTCATGACTTCAGAAAAGTGCAAGAAAGTACAGGGTTTTCACTGTTTCTGTTTAAGAACAATCCACCCACTCACACACATGTAAGGATCTCAGACGTCAGAAGCAATTGGGGTGGGGGGACCTCTCACCCCTAGTTCTCTTTGGTCTGCAAAGGAGAATTTCAAACTGTAAAATGAAACTGCAAAATGGAAGAGAGTTTTCCTCTCAGCTCTGTACTTTGTCGACAATGGCAGTCGCTTGCAGAGTTGAATATCACAAGTGCTGAAATAAGTGCACAGTCCTGAATCATAGCAATATGGCCAAGGGCTCCATCTCATTTTTGCTATCCCCTTTCCCTTTCACGGTTGATGGCAGCACTCTAACATGAACCACTGAGCCGTTTCTGAGGAGAAAGAACATGCTGTGCCAATGAGGCTTTCATTGCATGCGGCAGGCCTTCAGTTTCAATCTGCTCTCTCGAAAATATGTTTAAAATATGCACTCTGGGATACTTAGAGACGTTTTTCATGGGACACTGTGTTCAGATTTAGTGCATTTT
>NW_025949615.1:0-11406 GCF_021028975.2 Sphaerodactylus townsendi
CTAGTAAGCTGTGAACGATGAGCAAAGCTCTTTCCACATTCCAGGCACTTATATGGTTTCTCCCCAGAGTGGATACGTTGGTGGCTAGTAAGCTTTGAACTCTCACCAAAGCTCTTTCCACATTCCAGGCACTTATATGGTTTCTCCCCAGTGTGAATTCTTCTATGAAAAGCTAGGGTAGAATTCTGAGCAAAGCTCTTTCCACATTCCAGACATTTATATGGTCTCTCGCCAGTGTGGATACATTGATGTCTAGTAAGCTGTGAACTCTGAGTAAAGCTCTTCCAACATTCCAAACATTTATATGGTTTCTCCCCTGTGTGAATTCGTTCATGCGCAACTAGTTTATCATTCCGAGCAAAGCTCTTTCCACATTCCAGGCATTTATATGGTTTCTCCCCAGTGTGGACTCGCTGATGGACAATTAAATGGTCACTCCGTGTAAAACTCTTTCCACATTCCAGGCACATATATGGTTTCTTCCCATTGTGGACTCGTTGATGGGTAATAAGCTGTGAACTCTTGCAAAAACTATTTTCGCGCCACAAGCATTTATGTGGTTTCTCCCCAGTGTGGCTTTTCTGAAGGACAGTGAGTTGTGAACTCTGAGCAAAGCTCTTCCCAATTTCCAGGCATGTTAGTGTTTCCCCTGTTCTGAGTTGTTGACGGTCAGTATGGTTTCCATTCCCAATTAAGTTCGTTCTGTGCTCCAACCATTTGTGAGGTTTCTCCCCTGTGTTAACTCTTTGGTGTGGATCAACCACCTGGGATTCAGGAACCCAAGAACCAGAACTTTGATTCCCACTCTTCTGTTGGGTTTCAGTATTTCGTTTCTGCTGCTTTTCATCGTACAGGCGGTGCTGTAGTTCTCCCATGGCCTTGTTCTGGAGACCATCATGCTCTGGAATAAAGAGAAAAGACTAGGAAGACCTTCAAGTAAAAGCAGAACCAAGTAAAGAAAGCCATTAACAGGAAATCACTTGCAGGGGAGACAAATCTTGCCCCCGTGTTAAATCTGATGATGATGATCCCCTAATGGACAGTTCCATCAGAGACAAGATTACTCAGTAGAACCTCCATGTCTAGAGGAAGTCTCTCTCTGAAGAGCAGAAGCGTTCCTCCCATTGGGCAAAGTGGGCATCTGCCCAGGGTGCCACCTTTTGGTGGGTGACAAAATTGCAGGTTACTTTGTGGGGGATTTTGTATTTTCAGTGTTTTTTCTGTTTTTGCCCTGCAGGGGGTTCAGATTTTAGGCTAACAGCACCAAAATTTCAGGGATTTTTTTGGGAGACTCTCCTGATGATATGACCCGGGTTTGGTGAGGTTTGGTTGCAGGGTCCAAAGTAGGGAGTGCCCCCATCCCCCACTGTTTCCAATGGGAGCTAATAGGAGATGGGGCTACACCCTGAACCAAACTTCACCAAACCTGGTAGGTATCATCAGTAGGGTCTCACGAAGATACTCTGAAATTTTGGTGCTGCTATCTTAATAATTGCACCCCTGACAACAAGCACCCCCTAAATTTCCCCAGATTCTCTTTTTAAATCCACTCCCTTCCTGCCAATGCTTGTTTTCTTTCTTTCTTTTATTCTCTCAATGCCTAATAAAGGTTGTTGTAGATTTCACAACTGCCAGATCTTTAGCTAGTTGGTTGTGTTGTTGTTGTTGATGATGATGATGATAATAATAATAATAATACTTGATTCAGAAAGATCCAGCCAAAGGAGCAACACTTGGAAACTACAGGCCAATAACATGTTTACCCACGATGCTCAAATTGCTCACTGGCATAATAGCAGATAACATCATGGACTACTTGGAAGCAAATAGCATCCTGCCAGCGGAGCAAAAAGGGAACAAAAGAAGGAGCAGTGGTACAAAAGATCAACTCCTGATAGTTAAAATGATAATGGAGAACTGCAAGAATCGAAGAACGAATTTGCATATGGTCTGGATCGATTACAAGAAGGCATTTGACTCACTGCCCCATAGTTGGATCATGAAATGCTTAGAAACAATTGGCATCAGCAAAAACATTCGAGTATTCACTGAAAAAGCGATGAGACAGTGGAAAACTGAACTGACAGTCGGAAATGAAAACTTCGGAACAGTCAACATTAAGCGAGGAATTTTCCAAGGTGATTCACTAGTACCTTTACTGTTTATCATTGCCATGGTCCCACTAACAGTAATTTTAAAGAAAACCAAGTTGGGCTATCAAATGGCCAAAGAGAAAAAATCTCACAATTTGCTGTACAAGGATGATTTGAAGCTGTATGGGAAATCAGACACAGAAATCCAGTCACTAGTAAACACAGTACGAATATTCAGCACAGACATTTTGACGGAGTTTGGCCTGGAAAAGTGTGCTACTGTGGCAATAAAGAGGGGCAAGATCACCAAGAGTGATGGGATTGAAATGCCTGATGGCCAACTCATCAAGTGCAACCAAGAGGCTGCTTATAAATACCTGGGCATTTTGCAGCTGGATAACATCAAGCACGGGCAAGTGAAGACTGTTGTCAGCAGAGAGTACACCCAGAGGGTCAGGAAAATTTTGAAATCTAAATTAAACGGCGGGAATACCATCAAGGCCATCAACACCTGGGCCATACCCGTCATCAGGTACACTGCAAGAATCATCAACTGGACACAGGCTGAGTTGGAAGCATTAGATAGAAAAACGTGGAAGCTTATGACAATGCACCATGCCTTACACCCACGCAGTGATACTGATAGATTATACCTTCCCCAGAGATCTGGAGGCAGGGGCTTACTGCAAGTACAGCAAACAGTGGAAGAGGAGAAGCATGCACTGGCCGATTATGTGAAGGAAAGTCAAGAACAGGCATTGATTGAAGTGAAGAACAGACATTTGCTGCAAACCCAGAAAACCAAACAAGAATACAGAAAAAATGTGATTAAAATGAGGACTGAAAGCTGGCACAACAAAGCACTGCACGGCCAATTTCTGGAGAAAATCAAAGACAAGGTGGATAACGAAAAGACCTGGCTGTGGTTAACAACTGGAACTCTGAAAAAGGAAACTGAATCCCTGATTTTAGCCGCCCAAGAGCAAGCCATCAGAACAAATTCGATCAAGGCCAAAATCGAAAAATCCTCAGATGATGCAAAATGCAGATTGTGCAAAGAAGCTGATGAAACTGTAGATCATGTCCTCAGCTGCTGCAAAAAGATTGCCCAGACTGAGTACAAACAGAGACACAACTCAGTGGCCAAGATGATCCACTGGAATTTATGCAAGAATTACAACATAAGAACAGCTAAGAACTGGTGGGAACATTGTCCAGAGAAAGTAATGGAAAATGAGAAGGTCAAGATCCTGTGGGACTTTCGAATCCAAACAGACAAAGTGTTGAAACACAATACACCAGACATCACCATGATCGAGGACAAGAAAGTGACCATCATCGACATAGCAGTCCCCGGTGACAGCAGGGTCATTGAAAAAGAACAGGAGAAGGTCACTAGATACCGCGATTTGAAAATCGAGCTTCAGCGTCTATGGCACAAACCAGCTGAGGTAGTCCCAGTGGTAATCGGCACGCTGGGCGCCATCCCAAAAATACCAGGGCAGCACTTGAAACATCTTCGAATTGACAAAATTAACATCTGTCAAATTCAGAAGGCAGCCCTGCTAGGATCCGCACGAATACTACGCCGATACATTACAACTTCCTAGGCCTCTGGGTGAGGCTCGAATTGTAATGAAGGCCAACAACCAGCTAAAGATCTGGCAGCTGTGAAATCTACAACAACAACAACAACAATAATAATAGCTCACACCTCACTGTGGAGGAACATGAGGTGAGGCAAGTTTTGAGGGCTGTGAATCCAAGGAAGGCTGCTGGACAGGATGGTATACCCGGTCGGGTGTTAAAGGACTGCACTAACCAACTGGCTGGTGTTTTTACTGGGATCTTTAATCGATCTTTATCCCAGTCCACCATTCCATCTTGTTTGAAGGCTTCCATCATTGTTCCACTACCAAAGAGATTTCCTGCTGACAATCTTCAGGATTATAGACCAGTGGCACTCACCCCCATCATCATGAAGTGTTTTGAAACACTGGTCCATAGGCATATTAGTTCTTGCCTTCCAGATATATTTGATAAACATCAGTTTGCATATCGCACTAATAGATCTACGGAGGACGCCATTGCCATTAGCCTCCACACTGCTTTGACGCATCTGGAACAACAGGGGAATTATATGTGAATGCTCTTTGTGGACTTTAGTTCCACGTTTAATACAATCTTACCAC
Organism: Sphaerodactylus townsendi; assembly: GCF_021028975.2. NCBI lineage: Eukaryota > Metazoa > Chordata > Lepidosauria > Squamata > Sphaerodactylidae > Sphaerodactylus > Sphaerodactylus townsendi. Next base: position 4,286 of record NW_025949615.1, read on the forward strand.
AAAGACTGGTGACAAAACTTGTGGATCTTGGACTCTCACATTCAATCTGTTTGTGGATTAGGGACTTCTTGTCTGGATGTTCCCAGAGGGACATTCCCAAACTGGGAAATCGGGTTTCCTCAGTTCTTACTCTAAATATGGGAACGCCACAGGGCTGTGTGTTGAGTCCTTTCTTGTTCACCCTTTATACATATGATTGTACCCCTGTCTATCATAGTAACACCATTATCAAATTTGCCGATGACACAACGGTGGTGGGGCTCATCTCTGGAGGGGATGAGTCTGCCTATCGGAGTGAGGTGGACCGACTGCTCTCATGGTGCAGGGAAAATAACCTGGTTCTTAATACCAACAAGACAAAGGAGCTTATAGTGGACTATAGAAGGAATAGCTCAGAAATTCAGCCCTTGACTATAAATGGAAATCAAGTAGAGCGGGTGGCTAGTTTTAAATTTCTGGGCGTCATGATTAAAGAGGACTTGACCTGGGGCGTTCAGACTGCCGCGGTGGTTAAGAAGGCCCAGCAAAGACTGTACTATCTGAGACTTTTAAGGAAACAACAACTGAATGGAAAACTCCTGGTGTCCTTTTACCGCTGTGCTAGAGAGTGTCTTAACCTGGTTCTCCAGTTGCACAGTGGCAGATAGGAAGGCGCTCCAAAGGGTGGTCACTACTGCACAGAGGATTATCGGCTGCCCTCTCCCCTCCTTGGAAGAACTCTATAATTCCTGAAGCCTAAAGAAAGCCCAAAAAATTCTGAGACACGTCTCATCCGGCACACTCTCTTTTTGAACTGTTACCATCCGGCAGACGATACAGGTCTATCAAAACTAGGACAAAGAGGCTTAGAGACAGCTTCTACTCTAGAGCTGTGAACACCATGGAAAATAATGCTGTTTGGGTGTGGATTCCAGCATCACTAGTTTAAACTAGGGAGCCCAGATTCTCCTTTTAAATCCACCTTAAAGGGAGAATCTGGGGTCCCCAGTTTAAAAAACATTGAAAGTGATGCTGTTTCCCCCAAATGGGGGAACTGGATACAATACCATAAAATGTTTTCATAGCAGTAATAAAACATTTTGAAAGTTTTGAAAATGTTTTCAAAAAAAATTTTCTGCTGTGTTCAGATTTGTGAGTTGGGGGCATGTTCTATAATGTGATGGTGACTTTGAAACGACCTGGTGGAAAAAAATTTGTTTGGTCATGGTGGGGGGGTTGGCTGCCCATGGGGGGGCATCAAACTCAGGTTTTGCCAGGGCACCAGTTTGCCTAGGTACGCCACTGGTGGTGGGGGGGGGCAGGGGAGGAGGGGCAGGGGAGTCTGCTGTCCCCTGCCTCGGAGAGCTGTTTTTATAAACACTGAGGCTGGGGGCGGGCCTTGTGGAGGTGTGGCCACACCCCCAGGGGCGGATGGGGGCATGGCCTCACCTCGAACCCCCCCATAAAAAAATCTATACCTATGTCCCTGGGATCTAGAGGGATGTAATAGTGCCTCCCTATTCTGCACTGGTCAGACCTCCGCTGGAATACTGTGTTCAGTTCTGGGCACCACAATTCAGAAAGGATATTGAAAAGCTGGAACAGGCCCAGAGGAGGGCAACCAAGGACCGACTGGGACCGACCCTGCTCAGCTTCCGAGAGCTAACCAGATCGGGCTAGCCTGGGCCATTCCGACATTCTAGGGCTGATTTCTGCTCTCAGTGTGTGTCGATCAAGGGAAAGGAGAGCCTTACCCAGAGAGGCCACATTCTGACAATTGTCCTCCATGACGTCCCTGTGAAGCCTTCTTTGGTCCGGATCCAGCAGAGCCCACTCCTCCTCGGAGAACTGAACACGCACCTCCTCAAAGGTCACCAGGCCCTGAGAGCAGAGAGAGAATTCTTGGGCAATTCAAAAAAGGACCGTAACACAATGTTGATGTTCAGGACTCACCATTAGACATTTTTCTTTTCTCTCTGGTGGGCAGGACAGATAGAAGCCAGGGGAAAGAGGCACAGAGAGACCCTCCCTGGCCTAGAGAGAATCACATCACCCTGTAAGCAGTCAGAACTCTCCCCCCGCTCAGGCAGGGGGCCAAAGACTGGCACAAGAGCAAGGCCCTGCTCCCCACAAAATGGGTGTCCCTCGGGGAGTTTTGGGATCTGTCTTCTGGGTCAAGCTTGGTGTCAAGTTGCCATATTTGGGAGGGGGGAATTCCCTGGGAGCACTTTCGCTTTTGCAGATGCCTGATTATCTCCTGGTTCTGTCCTTGAGGTTTGCGACTGGGAAGAGCCTCCAGGCCGGACAACTCTGTTGTTCCCATGTGGGGGCGGGGATCCTGCCATTCACATTATCAACTGTTCTGGTGCGCTTTTGCCAGAACTCTCTTTCTCCTGTTCCTGACCTGCCTTCAATAAAATCCTTTGAACGACCTCACAAATATTTTATTGCCTGAGTGGGGAAGGATGGAAGGCCGCTGAGCTTTCCCCCTGGCCCTGTGGGGTGCCTGGCTGCAGGATGGGGCTGGCTAACCCCCACTGTGTCACCCTAAATCAGTGGTGGCGAACCTTTGGCACTCCAGATGTTATGGACTACAATTCCCATCAGCCCTTGCCAGCATGACCAATTGGCCATGCTGGCAGGGCCTGATGGGAATTGTAGCCCATAACATCTGGAGTACCAAAGGTTCGCCACCACGGCCCTAAATTGATTTTGTCAGTGATCTGAGAACGCTATTACTTACCCTATCTGCACACATGTCATCAATCAATCAATCAATCAATCAATCAATCAATCAATCAATCAAGTATTCAGGCATTCTCTTGGGCCTTGATGACTCATCAATGTCTCTCCTGTTTTTTGGTTCGAACCCCAGAAAAGCAATTCTTTGGCTTTCCTCTCAGCTTCTCCTAAACCACCTCAGGACCCCTTTGGGGTAAAGTTGTTTGGCCATCCGGCTGTGTGTGCGTGGGTGTGTGTTTGTGTGTGGGGTGTGGGTGTGTGTTCTGGATTGATGCATGCATTCCCACCTGGATGTGGGATTCTCTTTCTGCTCCTGGGAACGTTGGACGTTGACCTCTTTAGCACTGCTTTCCTGGGACGTCCCTTGGAGGCTGGCCCTGAAACCCTATTCAATTGTCACCCTTTCCTCGGGGCCAGTTCCTCTGCGCTTCACAGGTGGGTGTGCTAATTGCCTGAGACACATTTCTTGTTCTTGTTACATAATTATTTAATGAACCTCATTTCAACTGCACAACAGCCTGCTCATTTAAGAGGTCTCACCAGGGGCAGCTCCTGATATACGTCAGTAATCAATCCTCGCTACCCTCCCTCGCTTCCTGCCTCCAGCTCATTCCTCCAACCAAAATGGAGACTGCCTACTTGTATGAGCCGGGCCCTTTGCTCTGGCGTCTGTACACTCTTGCAAACCAGCTAGCAAATAGCCTTCCAGCTCCTTCAACAGTCTCTGCCTTCCTCTTCTCCCAAAACAGTTTCTCTGTGAGTTACTTTCACTTCACTTTCACTTTCGAGCACAGAGAAGAAAGCAGACGAATCCAACTGCCGTCAATGACACCGTCCAATAGCTTTTATTCGTAGCAGTTAAAATACAGGAACAAACAACATTGCAGGTAGTTCCTTTACCAGTAAAAAAAACCTTTTCAGTGCTGACAAAACCATGGGCTAAAAGCCCCACTTAATTGTCACTGCTCTCTACCTAACGAGAGAAAAAGAAACCTGCCGGCTTTTTTCTTTTGTGCTTATTTAACCTTTTTCTCTATCAGCAACAGCTGTTTCCTTTTAGGGCTAATAATGATTATGCCTTGCTGGCAGTAATCCAACTGGTGGTGCTGTTCTTACTTGTGATGCAATACTTGCATACACTACTTAGTGTAACAAACCAGGGGCATGATCCGCAGTTCTGCACTTACCCAATCAGGCTGCATGGGAGCTGCTTTCTCTCCGCCAGAAAGGGATGGCAAAGATTCGATTGCAGGTTTTGGGGCACCTCCTAGAAAGATAAAAAGGTAATTAGGTGGCATTTTATGTTTTCCTGGGACTTTGTATTTCAGGTCCACCGGGGGAAACAAGATTCTCCCCATCTTGGCTAATAAGAACATAAGAACATAAGAACATAAGAACAAGCCAGCTGGATCAGACCAAAGTCCATCTAGTCCAGCTCTCTGCTACTCGCAGTGGCCCACCAGGTGCCTTTGGGAGCTCACATGTAGGATGTGAACGCAATGGCCTTCTGTGGCTGTTGTTCCGCATCACCTGGTCTGTCAAGGCATTTGCAATTTCAGATCAAATAGGATCAAGATTGGTAGCCAGAAATCTACTTCTCCTCCAGAATTCTCGCCATGCCCCTTTTAAAGCCATCCAGGTTAGTGGCCATCACCACCTCCTGTTGCAGCATATTCCAAACACCAATCACACGTTGCGTGAAGAAGTGTTTCCTTTTATTAGTCCTAATTCTTCCCCCCAGCATTTTCAATGAATGCCCCCTGGTTCTAGTGTACAGTGAGAAAGAGAGAAAAATTTCTCTCTGTCAACATTTTCTACCCCATGCATAATTTTGTAGACTTCAATCATATCCTCTCTCAGCCGCCAGCTTCTCCAAACTAAAGAGTCCCAAACGCTGCAGCCTCTCCTCATAGGGAAGGTGCTCCAGTCCCTCAATCATCCTTGTTGCCCTTCTCTGCACTTTTTCTATCTCCTCAATATCCTTTTTGAGATGCGGCGACCAGAACTGGACACAGTACTCCAAGTGCTGTCGCATCTCTGCTTTATATAAGGAACTGACCATCACTGCAGTTTTATTATCAATTCCTTTTCTAATGATCCCCAGCATAGAGTTTGCCTTTTTCACAGCTGCCATGCATTGAGTTGACATTCCCATGGAACTATCAACTAAGACGCCTAAGTCCCTTTCCTGGTGTGTGACCGATAGCACTGACCCCTGTAGCGTGTATGTGAAGTTTGGATTTTTTGCCCCTATGTGCATCACTTTACATTTTGCTACATTGAACTGCATTTGCCATTTCTGGGCCCACTCACCTAATTTATCAAGGTCCGCTTGACTTGCTCTTGGGCGGCTAAAATCAGGGATTCAGTTTCCTTTTTCAGAGTTCCAGTTGTTAACCACAGCCAGGACTTTTCGTTATCCACCTTGTCTTTGATTTTCTCCAGAAATTTTCTCCAGAAATTCATTGTGCGTGCACAATGACAATAAAATGCTTATGCATCATCATCATCATCATCATCATCATCATCATCATCATCATCATCATATTTATTGATTTATTGATTTATTTTAAATATATTATTATGTATTATAATTATATATTATTAAATTATTTTATTCTATTGAATAATTATATTATTATAATTATATATTAAATTAAATTAAATTATTATTATAAAATATATTATTATAAAAAAATTAATAATAATTTAATAATAATAATTATTATTATTAACAACAACAACAACAATAATACAACCAACCAGCTAAAGATCTGGCAGCTGTGAAATCTACAACAACAACAACAATCACCTTTATTAGGCATTGAGAGAATAAAAGAAAGAAAGAAAACAAGCATTGGCAGGAAGGGAGTGGATTTAAAAAGAGAATCTGGGGAAATTTAGAGGGTGCCTGCTGTCAGGGGTGCAATTATTAAGATAGCAGCACCAAAATTTCAGAGTATCTTCATGAGACCCTACTGATGATACCACCCAGGTTTGGTGAAGTTTGGTTCAGGGGGTCCAAAGTTATGGACCCTCAAAGGTGTAGCCCCATCTCCTATTAGCTCCCATTGGAAACAATGGGGGATGGGAGTCCATAACTTTGGACTCCCTAAACCAAACCTCACCAAACCCAGGTCATATCATCAGGAGAGTCTCCCTAAAAATCCCTGAAATTTTGGTGCTGTTAGCCTAAAACCTGCACCCCCTGCAGGCCAAAAACAGAAAAAACACTGAAAATACAAAATCCCCCACAAAGTAACTTGCAATTTTGTCGCCCACCACAAGGTAGCGCCCTGGGCAGCTGCCCACTTTGCCCGATGGGAGAAACGCTTCTGCTCTTCAAAGAAAGACTTTCTCTAGACATGGAGGTTCTACTGAGTAATCTTGTCTCTGATGGAACTGTCCATTAGGGGATCATCATCAGATTTAACACAGGGGCAGGATTTATTTCCCCAAGTGATTCCTGTTAATGGCTTTCTTTACTTGGTTCTGCTTTTACTTGAAGGTCTTAGTAGTCTTTTCTCTTTATTCCAGAGCATGATGGTCTCCAGAGCAAGACCATGGGAGAACTACAGCACCTCCTGTACGATGAAAAGCAGCAGAAACGAAATACAGAAACCCAACAGAAGAGTGGGAATGAACGTTCTGGTTCTTGGGTTCCTGAATCCCAGGTGGTTGATCCACCCCAAAGAGTTAACACAGGGGAGAAACCTCACAAATGGTTGGAGCATAGAACGAACTTAATTGGGAATGGAAACCTTACTGACCGTCAACAACTCAGAACAGGGGAAACACTAACATGCCTGGAAATTGGGAAGAGCTTTACTCAGAGTTCACAACTCACTGTCCTTCAGAAAATCCACACTGGGGAGAAACCACATAAATGCTTGCAGTGCAAAAAGAGTTTTTGTCAGAGTTCACAGCTTATTACCCATCAACGTATCCACACTGGGGAGAAACCATATAAGTGCCTGGAATGTGGAAAGAGTTTTACACGGAGTGACCAGCTAATGGTCCATCAGCGAGTCCACACTGGGGAGAAACCATATAAATGCCTGGAATGTTGGAAGAGCTTTACTCAGAGTTCACAGCTTACTAGCCATCAACGTATCCACACTGGCGAGAAACCATATAAATGTCTGGAATGTGGAAAGAGCTTTGCTCAGAATTCTACGTTAGCTTTTCATAGAAGAATTCACACTGGGGAGAAACCATATAAATGCTTGGAGTGTGGAAAGAGCTTTACGCAGAGTTCAAAGCTTACTAGCCACCAGCTTACTTGCCATCAACGTATCCACACTGGTGAGAAACCATATAAATGCCTGGAATGTGGAAAGACCTTTGCTCATTGTTCACAGCTTACTAGCCATCAACGTATCCACACTGGTGAGAAACCA
>NW_025949616.1:0-11402 GCF_021028975.2 Sphaerodactylus townsendi
ACAAACCTCCCAGGTTTCTGGACAGACCTCCCAGGGGGCAGGACAGATCTCCCAGGTGTCCGGACAAACCTCACAGGTTTCCAGACAAACCTCCCAGGTGGCCGGACAGATCTCCCAGGTGGCCGGACAGACCTCCCAGGTGTCCGGTCAGACCTCCCAGGTGGTTCGACAGACCTCCCAGGTGGCCGGACAGACCTCCCAGGTGTCCGGATACCTAGGAGGTCTTTCCGGAGACCCTCAAAAGGATAGCCCTCATCTCCTTAGCTCCCATTAGAAAGAATGGGGGATTGGGCACCCCTTTTGAGAGTCTATAACTTTGGCCCCCCTGAACCAAACTTCACCAAACTTGGGGGGTATCATCAAGACAGTCTCCTGATGATACCCTGAACCTTTGGTGCCGATATATTTAAAAATGCACCCTCTGCAGGCCAAAACATGAAAAACCAGCAAAAAAATAATAACGCAATTTTGCTGGTGATCCGAATTCCATGGATTCGGACCTGATGGGATTCGGACAGCTCAGATTTGGACCCTGCTCGTCTGAATCTGTCCGAATCAGTGCAGATTCAGTCAAAATCTGGATTTGGACTGTCCGAATCTCCAACCCTACTGTCACCATAGTAGAGCCACAGAGCGTTGGGGGAAAGGTACACACAATTCATTCAGAAAGGAAAGGGATGAAAAGACAAAAAGATGCAAAGTTTAACACATTTTAGTACAAGGGAATGTAAGACAAAAACAATTACTGGTGCAAATGATGCTCCTGGAAAAGGAGCGAGATCATTCCCTCCTTGAGAATCTGATAATGACAGTCAAGGTGGCTGCTCTTTCCTCTAGAGAAAATGTTAGATACACCTGTAATCAGACCCACCTACTGCAGCAAAAGCAGACATCCTTCTTCCCTGTCTTGGGAAAGTGCATTTGTGAAGAGGCCTTTGAGAGGTGTGCCACCTAAGCTGCTTAACACCTTCTCAACCATTACATGGTAAAGCCTTTAGCATTAGTCTCCATCAGCTTCCTTCTTTGAAGGAAACTGGTTTGTGTCAAGGCTGCCTACAACGTCCACACCACTTAATAGTCACAACATACATTTCTGTAAATAATCATTTTCTCCAGGGGAACCAATCTCTGTCATCTGGGGAACTGATCTCTGGTGATCAAATGTAATTCTAGGAGATCTCCAGGCCCTACCTGGAGGTTGGCAACCCTATCACAAATGCACGTATTAGGACCATGAGCAAACAAAGATTGCTAGCTTTTGCTTTCAAAAATCCTTATAGCGGTGTCCGGTGTGGGCTACAGGAGGCCCCAGGAAGAGGTCAAGGGCCAGAGTCTGTAAGGCTGTTTGTTTCTTTGGCTGGTGCTTGAATTGGCAGCCAAGATCTGCCTGCCTTATAGTGAGGATGAAGAACATGGCAGCATGACACTGCACCTATGCACCCTGTCTGCCTTGGCTCAACAGAGCACGCAGTATGGCGGCAGAGGAAACGTACACAGATATTCTTTTCTGGGTTTCAGTGTTGGAAATGGTGAGCTGGAACTGAACTCCTCTGGGCTGATTCATGCCATGCAAAGTCCTTGCAATCTGTAGCTACCATTACACATACGTTTCCTGACAGAATGAGTAGCTGCTCTCCAAGACTGGCCATTTTAGGTTGGGAAAACTGCTTCTTCCCCCCATGCACCATAGTCCTCACACAAATTGCAGCCCCACATTCCTCAGAAGCATGGAGCTTCTAGTGCCTATCTGAATCCAAGTCCCTGTGGCAGCCCCAATAATTTGCATTATGCAAATCGGTACTCTGTGTGTATGTCTGGTTTACACAGCTCAAGCATGCGCACAGAGCGTATAATGCTGCATTTTGCTCCAACATGACATTTTCACCCCTTTATTCTGACAACAGACCAAAAAAATTCCAACGTTTGCAGAGGAAATTCTGGCAGCTGGGCTGGAGGCCCGAGTTTTGGTTGCTGACCTGGGGTGTAAACCAGGTTTTCCCCAAGAACTGATCGGCAGATACGTGGGCCTTTTTGAAAGCAATGCAGTAGAAGGCACAGTGGGCAAGATAAGTGGGATGGTGCGGCATTCCCTGTTTATAATCCACACAAGCTTCACGCTCATTTGAATCAGTTTTAATCCTGGCTGGCGCTCCTCTCCACTAGACCTGCCAGCAGGGCATGAGAGTGCCAATTGATTCCATGTGCTGATGGGGAATTTGGGAACAGAGACTGCTGCCTGCCAAGAAGAGGAGAAAGGTTCACCAATTCCTTTACGAGGGCTGCCGAACAGTTGTCAGATAATAACAACAACATTTAGGCACTGGGAAAGATACATCTAAATCATTCCAGGCACAAGCAAATGGCACCCGATAAAATTTTTGACAAGATGCTTTGTTGGATGGAAGTTTGGAGACTAAAAAGAACAGAGCTATGTACTTAACTATATCTGCAGGGAAGTCAGCCCCACTGGACTCAATAGGGCTTAGTTCTAGGGTAGTCAGATCTCCTGTTCCTGTGACCAGTTGTTCTCTTTAACCATCCACCCACAACTGCTAAAGCAAAGTGTTTGCAAGATTCCTAGCAACCAAACAAGAGCCATAATGCAGATAGTTTTTATAAGCCCTGGGCTAAAACGCTATCACTATATTCAGAGAAATGTGCCGCTCCTATAATTTAACATTTATTAAGCTCTGAGTATGCTGCAGGCTGCAAATGATGGACAGTGCCACTTTAAACATTTTGATAGAAAAAGTCTTCCATCAACACTTAATATTATCTGGCTTGGCCCTCTGCTGTAGTCCCTTTACTGCCTGCTAAGAGACACAAGCAAAACTAATTAGGAGGCAACCAACCTCCTGCCTTTTAAGCAATGTGTCCAAATATCCACCCGCTTAATCAAATACAGTTTAGATTTGCTTTTGTTAAATCACCTCCTCCGGTAGCAATCATTTTCACAAGATTGTCGGGGGAAAGAAATCCTGGAAGGTGGAATGCCGGATGAGGTGATAGAATTAAAACTGGTTCAAATCTGTTGCTGGCCCATGGAAGTGCTACTAAAAAAGTTGTCATCGTAGCATCACTTAACATATGCAGGTAAGGTGTCAAAACATCCATCCAAAGGTAGGCAATACTCCATGCCAGTAGGGTTGTCAGACTCCAGGTTGGAGATCTCCCATAATTACAACTAACATCTACATTGCAGAGATCCATTTCCCTGCTTTCGAGTGTGACCTGTGTGATGTGAGAGGCTGCAGCACTTGGGACTCTTTAGTTTAGAGAGGAGACGGCTGAGGGGGGATATGATTGAAGTCTATAAAATTATGCATGGGGTAGAAAATGTTGACAGAGAGAAATTTTTCTCTCTTTCTCACAATACTAGAACCAGGGGGCATTCATTGAAAATGCTGGGGGGAAGAATTAGGACAACAAAGTTGAAACACTTCTTCATGCAACGCAGATTGGTGTTTGGAATATGCTGCCACAGGAGGTGGAGATGGCCACTAACCTGATTAGCCAAAGGGGCTTGGACAGATTTTATGGAGGAGAAGTCGATTTTATGGCTACCAATCTTGATCCTCTTTGATCTGAGATTGCAAATGCCTTAACAGACCAGGTGCTCGGGAGCAACAGCCACAGAAGGCCATTGCTTTCACCTCCTGCATGTGAGCTCCAAAGGCACCTGGTGGGCCACCGCGAGCAGTTAAGAGAGTTGATTCAGATCAGACCTGTAGCAGCTCAGGGTCCACCCCATCAGTCATCAGCATGGCCAATTGGCCATGCTGGTAGGGGCTGATGGGAATTGTAGTTCCTGAACATCTGGAGAGCCGCAGGTTCCCTACCCCTGGACTAGATGGACTCTGGTCTGATCCAGCTGGCTTGTTCTTATGTTCTTAAGTTCTTATACCTTACCCAGCTGAGGTATCTTCCTTCCCCAAACCCTGCCTTCCCCAGACTTTGTTTCAACAACAATTTTTTATTACATTCAAAAACCAGCATATAACATAATACACATTTTACAGTGCATAACTAATAATCTAGAGTCTTAAAACCTCAAAATTACAGATAAAACAGTTAACATTCTATACAAGATGCTAAAAAGCATACTCCTTAAAAGTCTGTAAGATTTAACATGGTTCATTGTCACTATCAAGGACTTTTAGTTTTCTCTGGACTTTAAACACGGGGGCAAAAAAATTAGCCACTTGCCACAAAATATGAGGATTTCCATCTATTAGTAACTTTTGTAGGCATACCTTCTCTGAACAGCCAGGGATTCTGGCTAGTAACGGGGTGGCAATCTTTGTCCCTCAATCCTCTGTAATAGCCCCTTCCACGGTGCGTGTACAGCCTTTATGCCGGTGGTTAGAAAGGTATCCGCGTCGGGCAGACGCTCAGTATTTAAAAGAAGGGTTTCAACTAGGTTTTCAACTCTTTCAGGAGCAGGTGGGAACCTCAGCCCTGGACTTAAAGTCCGGCCAGGATGCCGCGTTGTAATGGCCAAAATTTCGAAGAACAAGCATGGGCAGAATCGGCAGGCCCCTTTGCAGAGCCACCGCTCAATCTTAGGGTTTTCCATCGGGGTGGTCCCTAAGAAGCTGCCCCGGGAGTATAGGATGATGCAACATTTGGTCCTACCCTGCAGGGTCGGGTGGAATGATTTCTATTGATCCTGGCATTTGTTCGGCTAAAACGCACATTAGATGAGGCTGAGTATCATCCGGGAAGGGAAATACCGCTGTGCCAGCCGCGTGGCAGCATGGCCTACCGGCTGCCTATACACCCCAGGGATTTTGAACTCCTAGGTTTTCTTAATTGGGGAAGTTGGTATGTCAATAAATGCATGTCGGTTGGATGCTCTATAGCTTGGCGCAGGCCTTTGAAAAATTTAGCACCTTTTGGAATGGGCAATCATGAGCGCATGCCATCAGCAAAGGTTACCCATTATCTTGATGACTTTTTATTTGTAGGTGCAGCGGGCACTGATGAATGCGCAGTGACATTGTCAGCATTTCAGGACTTGGCGGCAGAGCTAGGAGTTCCTTTGGCTGCCGACAAAACTGAAGGGCCTGTGTCTTGCTTAACCTACCTAGGGATTCAGTTGATTACCAATAGCGGAACATCTTCCCTGCCCCTTTGACAAGCTGATGGCTACGCCGCACTGATTGGTGAAATCTCGGCAAAAGAAGTGGCTGCGAAATGCAGTCCCTCACCGCTAATCTAATTTTGCCTTGTAGGGTGGTCTCCCTGGAAGGGTTTTGTTCCTCTGCCAGGGCCATGTATGGGCTGTGCCACCGCCCCCCCCATCATCACATCAGGGTCACTGGCCTTGCCAAGACCTAGGGTTTGGTTACGCTTCTGGAACAATATAACGGAGTTTCTGGCAAGTTCCTGGGAACTGCAGGAGAAGCCAGGTTCACCGATGCAGCCGGTTCTATAGGTTTTGGGATTTATTTCAGGCCAGTGGTGTGCGGGGAGGGTCAAGTCTGCCTCCCAGACCGAATTTTACGACATGACTTTTCTGGAGCTGTTCCTCTGGTGGTCGTGGTACATCTGGAAGGATGTGTTTCGGTGACCATGCAGTCAAATTCTGGTGTGACAAACTGCTGTGGTTAGGTGGTGGACCGCCAGTCCAGCCGCCAGAGTAAGTGATGCGCTGGTGGTGAATTTGTGATGGTATGCCTGACTAACAACATTTCATTTAAAGCTGTTTTCCGCCAGTATATCTAACGATAGCTGACGCCATCTCGCCATCAGGTCAGCCGCTGCCTCCCTAGCCCGGCCAGCCAGTTCTCGAGAGGTGTCCGACCATCTGTGGCCTTGAGGCAGTCAATAGTCAAGGTGTTCTGCAGTCACTGGCTCCAGCTACCCGTCGCGATGAAGGCCCTGACGCCTTCTTTGCTTTGGCGGCTTCCATCGGCGCGAGCCTGTAGCGTAAGGGTTTGCTAAGGATCTGGTACTCCGGTATCTGGTTGATTTGAGGGACCGTCGAATGGCTGCCAGGACTATTAAGGTCCATTTGGCGGCCATTTCCTTTTTCAGCCAGGCCTTGGGGATCACTCACCACTCCCGCTGCTTTGAAGCTAGAAGAGCAGTGGCCGGGTGGCAGCGCATTTCCCCCAGACCGCAAGACAGTAGGCGTCCCATTACCAAGGAGATCCTGGGAACTTTACTTAACGCCACAGACTCAGTTTGTGACTCTGATTATGAGTCTACCCTGTTTCGAGCCTTGTTTACTTTGGCTTTCTATGGGGCCTTTCGGTGTAATGAGCTAGTGACCCCGTCCACCACATCATTGGCTCCTAAGGCTTTGCAAAGGGCCGATGTGTCCATGGCCGATGGAAACTTACACATATGGTTGGCCGGGTCCAAGACTAACCAGCGTCGTCGAGGAACGAGAGTGATACTGGCCTTCACCAGGGCACCTGCCCGTGGCCTGAGGGCTGCATTTAGCACCGCCTCGAAGGCAGGGTGCCCCTGTTTATCCACAACGATGGAGCACCGGTGTCCAGATTTTAATTTACGGCTGTGTTGCGGCTGTGCTTACAATTTTTAGGACTCCCTTGCAGACCACCGTTCTAATTCTTTCGATTGGGGCAGCGCCGAGAAGCGACACTCTGCAACTGAAATTCAGGCTTTAGGTCAGTTGGAGGCCTTTTGGTTTATCGGTTTATGTCCCGCCTCACCTTTCCTTGTAACTTTGTTCTCAGGTTCCGTGGCCCCGTCATTACCTAATTCCGATGGTTACACAGTATTGTTTACATTGAGCCGGCGCCACGCTAAAGAAGTCGGCTGGGACAACACCTGGGCTGGACCTCCCTGACGCTCACTGGCTGGCTTGGTACAGGCATGCTGTATCGGGCGCCACTTCATGGTTACGAAACGAAACGCTAATATGGCTTCCCGGACGAATCGCGTTTCCAGTTGGGCTAAAATGACATCGCTTCCAAGGTGGGTACTTCGCAGAACCCATGAGGGATGACTTAAAAGTTGCTTCGCCGCGAAGACGCCAAAGACCAAGCCGTTTTGGTCGTATTTCTGGATGGAACGGAGAACTGGAGGAACGCCGCGGGTTCGCCAGAGCTGGACAAAGTCAGGTCCAAAGCTTGTCGTCCGGCATATCCGCTGGTACTGAGGAGGATGTTATTCCCTTATGTCGCATCTATCTCACGCTTATGCCAGCATTGTTTCTGCCCGACGGAGTCCACTTATCGGAGATTAAAGCCAGACATCTGGTTGAATGATGTCCGCTATGCTCTTCTGCACTGGCTTCTCGCTGCCTGCACTGGAGTTGGCTGAAACCGCTCTGCTTCCGATGCAGTGCGTTTTGCGCACGCACTGAGCCGATTCTGGCTGCTGAAGCTGGGCGGATAAAGGTGACAGCTCGGTGGCGCTTAGGGGCATAAGAGCACATCCCATTGAAGGCAGTGCTTGCATGCCGACCTTCCCACCTCGGGGCCTCCATGAGGTCCGGTGGTAATATAGAGCTCGAAAGTTAAGCCTGTCGCTTGAGAGCTCGCGTCCGGCAGGGAGGGGTGTCACAAATTGGGTTTGCGCCCATGTGGCACCTAGTACACCGCCTCGATGTGCCGACAGGGGTTCTGTCCAAGCGGGCTCATAGTCAGCTTGGCTGTCTCTATAACCAGGTCAGCGTGGATTGCTACCTGGGGCCAGGATGTGCTCTGGCATGCCTCGCCCCAGCTTCATATAATTTTGGTTATTTTGTTAAATAAATTTTGGGCTGCCGCATTTCTTACCCCAACAAGCTGTTAGTGTTCTTTAACGAAGGAGTTCCACACATCCCTGATGCAACGCCTGCGGCTTCAGCCTGGAGGCTGTTAAGCGCGGGGAAGGACGACTGGAGGCCTTCCTGCCACAGGCGCTACGGCCGGGTATCGCATAGATAGGGCCTCCGCAGCCTATAAAGGCTGGGTGGCGGGCGCCGCCTTCGCCGCTAGCCTCTTCCCACTTTGAAAGGTTGCTGAGGGTTGTGCATATTGTTATGTTTGTCGTGAAGTTCATCACGCTTAGGGCATAAGAGCACATCCTATTTGGGAAGGCAGTTTGCATGCCGACCTCACCTCGGGGCCTCCATAAGGAGGTCCGGTGGCTATAGGAGCTCTCGAAGTTAAGCCTGGGGGGGCTGCGCTGAGAGTCACACCGGGCAGGGAGGGGTGTCACAAATTGGGTTTGCTCATGTGGGCACTCTAGTAACTTCCTGCCCGCTCCTGCCGACAGGGGTTCTGTCCGGTACCTATGGGGTCAGCTTGGCCGCCAGTTCCTATAACCAGGTCACGGATTGCCACCAGCCAGGAGGCTCTGCATGCTCTCGCCCAGCTCACAATTTTGGCTATTTGTTAAATAAATTCTTGGCCAAGTGCCTATTTCATTCAACAAGTTGTGTTAGTGTTCTTTGACGAAAGGAGTCTCCACACATCCCCATGCAACAATGAAAAAGTCATGTCCTGCCTCCAAATTTTCAGGAATTTTTCAACCTGAAGTTGGCAACTTTGTATCAAAGGAGAAGCTGTGTTTCTCCTGCAGTTTTCAAGAGAATGCTCTTTGGCAGGGAGTTATTGAACAAGACATACACGGTTTTGAAAGGATGCAGGAGAAGCTAGGCTCAAAATGTAAACCAAATTAAAATTAAAAAAGCAAAAAGTTTGATTATACAAGTTTGGTCCCCAGTAGCAGTTGCTGCTCTGCAGATGCTCGACACAGTTGAGTAGGGATAAGCAGGAAGATGCTTGTAGAAGTTAAGGGATGCAGGCCCTGGATCAGACCAAAGGTCAATCGAATCTAGCATTCTGTCTCCACTGAGACAAGACAGAATATTCTGGTAACTTGCAATACCTCCTTCCTATTGCTGGTTCTTGAGCAAATGGAAATCAGAAGCTTCCACTGATGTTACACCATTGGTACATCCATTGCCCATGAAGTTATTAAACTAATTTATAAAGTATACTAGCTATTGGCCCTCAAATTTTTCTTCTAGTTTTGAATTCCTAGTTACCTGCTTCTGGATGATCTCAAGCACAGGACAGCAGTTTCAGGTGATACTTCACAATTATGTCAGGCACAGTGGGCAAGAAATAACCTGTAATATGCTATTTATCTAAAGGAATTTCTCCTTTGCTTTAGCTTTGTCTCATCTGAAGAAGTCAGGACACTTACTCCATTCATTTAGTGTTAAATACAATGCACATCTCTTTAAAATAGTCAGGAAAGGAGTGGATGTCCTCTTCTAAGTATCTGAAAAGAACATTTGCCGCATTTTTGCATGTATGCTACTTTTAAACTTTTCAAGGGTAATATATCTTGTGTTTGGGCAGGCATACCTGAGTAAAAACGCAATGTTAGGTACAAGAAGGCAGGGAATCTGATGAGTGCAAACTTGGTGTACCCAGAAGAAGCTCCCCAGAGATTTTAGCCATGAGGTCTGGTGTTGCCATAAATCATTCAAAAGAAGTGCAAAACACCACCGATCTATGATGGAATTACATCACCATAATCTAGTCATCTCTTTTTTTAAAAAACAAACAAACCTCTGTTGATCTAATGGCATGAAACAAAACAATCTGCTTCATCCTTTAATACACACACACACAACTCACAAACATAGCGAGTTCATTATTCAGCATGACATATGGCTATAAAAATCAACGAGTCAGTCTTCATCTCCATTTGTTTCTGGGGGCATTGATTTATTGTGTGATCAAGATGACATCATAAATTGTGAAAGAGAAAGAAAAAGAAAAAAAAGGCTTCCAGCATGGAATCTAGAGCATTTATCAAACTCCTATGAAGCCAAGTTTTCATTTTCAAAAACAGCAGGGTTCTAGCCCTCATGGTAATGGGAAAAGCTAACATGGATAACAGACTCTCTGCTGATGTCTCTAACATTGAGGGCTCTGAATGGAGCATCT
The DNA here is from genome assembly GCF_021028975.2 of Sphaerodactylus townsendi. Classification (NCBI taxonomy): domain Eukaryota; kingdom Metazoa; phylum Chordata; class Lepidosauria; order Squamata; family Sphaerodactylidae; genus Sphaerodactylus; species Sphaerodactylus townsendi. The sequence goes on from NW_025949616.1 coordinate 9,924, forward strand.
GGATACCCAAAGAAAGAAGAGAAGAAGAGTTTGGATTTATATCCCCCCTTTCTCTCCTGTAAGGAGATTCAAAGGGGCTTACAATCTCCTTGTCCTTCCCCCGTCACAACAAACACCCTGTGAGGTGGGTGGGGCTGAGAGAGCTCCGAGAAGCTGTGACTAGCCCAAGGTCACCCAGCTGGCGTGTGTGGGAGTGTACAGCTAATCTGAATTCCCCAGATAAGCCTCCACAACTCAGGCAGATTATTTCACTGTTCTCAGAGGACAGCTGTGCTGGTAACACAGCTACATTCAAGTTCAGTAGCACCTTACAGACAACCAGATTTTGGGGGGGGGGGGTATATGCTTTTGCGAGTCAAAACTCCTTTTGCCAGATATTTGATGAAGGGAGCTCTGACTCTTGAAAACCTAAACCCTGAAAATCTGTTGGTCGCTGGGGTGCTACTTGATTCGAACCTCACTGTTTCACTGTTCTCGAACTCAGTACTCCGTGGTTATACTTACGTCCATCAGTATTATAGGATGTCCATTAATTTGTAGCTCTGCTATTTTGCTGTTAAACACTGATAATATCCAGTCTAGCACAATGGATAATATAGGTGTGGCAGCCTGGCCTTTGAGGAGGGGCAGACTGGGAGGCCAAAACAACCCGGGAAAAGAACCATCCCCCTCTCGTAGCCTCCCTCTGACATGAAGTAGGCTGAAGAAGAGACAGTGGAAGAGGCAGGAGGTGCCCCTGTGCTCCTTCCTCCTTGCCAGCTGCATCCTGCCTGAGCCATCAGGGCAAAGATCCACACTGCCATACTTCTCCTTTCTGCAGAGAATGTTTTTCAGCTGGCACATTGGGAACCCACGTACTAATGGGCCCAGGGAGTCAGAAAAGAAGAGTACAGGTAATGCCATGCTCCTTTGGTTGGCCACACCACACCTTCAGTTGCACATCTCCTATTGTATCTCTAATCCCTCCTTTTATCCCCCTGCGGCTTCTCTCTTTTCCCTCATTCCTGCCTTAACTCCAGCAGCAGACATGTGAGGAAGGAGTGGGGGGTCACGTGGTCATCAGCAATGGTATGATACCACTTCTTGGAAAATATTCTTTTATTCTCGTTTTTTTCAGTTTAGATTTTTGTATAAACCTGGCTGGGGGAAGGAATGAGAAACATCTTATTTGTCAGTCCCTGGCCCCTTGGGGCAGATCGTCTGAGCCACTCTCCGGCGCCAGATTCAAAAGTAAATATATATATATAAATATAAGGGGGACAGTTGCTTAAGAAAAGAAAACTAGAGCTCTCAAGATTGTAACCCATTCAAAAGTGCTGCTGGAGACATGAAGATGTTTTCTGCCCTGGCTTTTTGCTTCAGCTTGATTTCTTAATGGTACAGTAGCATTGCTTCCACATGCCCCTGCCCTTAAAAGTTTTCCCATGTTTTTTCAGGCCACCACAAAGTGATCTGAAACAATGTGGGGGGGGGGGGGGG
>NW_025949617.1:0-25915 GCF_021028975.2 Sphaerodactylus townsendi
TCTGATTCATAGAGTCACAATGAGTCAGAAGTGACTTGATGGCGCTTCACATACATACATACACACACACAATATACATTTAGATCTCTAATTCTTCCATCAGTAGATACTGTTATGGGTAAAACCCATAGTTGTGAGGGTTTCAAGCCTAGTTAAAGGATTTTTAATTGCTGGCTTTTTGCACACCTCAGAAATATTTGTAATAGCAAACGCTTGGCTAAAAAGGGGAAGTAACGCTTAAAAGCGGGGGAGGGAAAAGGGCAGCTGGGTGTAACATGTAATGGAAAGGAGAAGTGAGAATGAACTTATGGGTGTAAGATACGGGAAAATTCAATTGCTTAAAATTGTACTCGGGTTCACTAACTGGAACAGTAGTTACTCAACTACATTGCTTAATTAACGGCAAGCTAGCAGGTGGCTGAAAGGGGAAACACGTGTAGGGGACTTTTGGGGTGGGATGGTACGAATGTGATAAAAGCGTGATATAGCCTTATTAAGAGGGTACAAGCATGTGACGGATGTATGAATTTGCCATATTAGGAAGATTGTGAGACCTGGATCAGCCTGAGAGGGCCATGTGGTACTTCTGGGTAGATCCAGGGGCCAGTTAGGATGGGTATAATAATGAGCTGTGCTGCGACACAGACTTTAGAGTATACCATGCCCTTGGGAGTGGTTGCTCTCCACCTCTATAGACGTGCTCAATAAAACTGATTACTGCTGACATCTGCGCTTGTGAGTATTAATTTGAAATAATAAAAAGAATACTCTTTAACAATACTTAAATACACAGATAGGCCACACTTCCCCTCAATAGTTTTTTTCTGAAGACTGAAAGGAGGTAGGGTTTGCTATTAGCTCTGTTGCTCAGTCTCTGGAAGCAGCGGAGAGGAGTAGCAGTAGAGAAGAGGAGTGGTACAGAAAGTAGTAGGTGAGCTCAGGTTTTCTGTTTGGCTTTTCTCTAAGCCAAATCTTTTTAAAAGTGTATTTTTAACAGAGTTTTTTCCTTTGTTTTCTTTCTACTGGCCGTGTGCTTGCCCCATCAACTGAGTAAGATGTCAGAGATTGTGCAAGCAATAGAAAGTTCAGCCCACAGAATGGCTCCTGCAAAAGCAACAGAGGAGACATGTAGTTGTAATTGGGGACTCCCTGCTGAGGGAAACAGAAGCAGTGATTTGCAGGCCTGGTAAGATGTCATGATAGGTATGCTGTATCCCTGGGGCAAAAATCCATGATGTCACTGAGAGGCTGACATGACTTGTTAAGCCCATTGACCATTACCCCTTCCTTTTGATCCATGTGGGGACAAATGACAAAGCAAGACGTAGCTTTTTGGACATCTGAAGGGATTTTGAGGCTATAGGAAGGAAGCTGAAGGATCTGGATGTACAAGTTGTCATTTCATCTCTACTGCCACTTGAAGGATATGGCCCATGGAGAGGAGGAGGAGGAGGAGGAGGAGGAGGAGGAGGAGGAGGAGGAGGAGGAGGAGGAGGAGGAGGAGGAAGAAGAAGAAGAAGAAGAAGAAGATAAAGATGATGATGATGATGATGATGATGATGATGATGATGATGATGATGATGATGATGATGATGATGATGATGATGATGATGATGATGATGATGGTAGATTTCTGAATATGACAGATGTTAATTTTGTCAATTTGAAGATGTTTCAAGTATTGCCCTAGTGTTTTTGGGATGGCGCCCAGTGTGCCAATTACCACTGGGATGACCTCAGCTGGTTTGTGCCATAGACGCTGAAGCTTGATTTTCAAATCATGGTATCAAGTGACCTTCTCATGTTCTTTTTCAATGACCCTTCTGTCACCAGGTACTGCTATTTCAGTGATGGTCACTTTCTTGTCCTCAATCACGGTGATGTCTGGTGTATTGTGTTTCAACACTTTGTCCATTTGGATTGAAAGTCCCACAAGATCTTGACCTTCTCATTTTCCATGACTTTCTCTGGACAATGTTCCCACCAGTTCTTAGCTGTTCTTATGTTGTAATTCTTGCATAAATTCCAGTGGATCATCTTGGCCACTGAGTTGTACCTCTGTTCATACTCAGTCTGGGCAATCTTTTTGCAGCAGCTGAGGATATGATCTACAGTTTCATCAGCTTCTTTGCACAATCTGCACTTTGCATCATACGAGGATTTTTCTATTCTGGCCTTGATCGAATTTGTTTTAATGGCTTGCTCTTGAGCAGCTAAAATAAGGGATTCAGTTTTTTTTAAGAGTTTCAGTTGTTAACCACAACCAGGTCTTTTAGTTGTCCACCTTGTCCTTGATCTTCTCCAGAAATTGGCCACGCAGTGCTTCGTTGTGCCAGTTTTCAATCCTCATTTTGATCACTTTTTCTGTATTCTTGTTTGGTTTTCTGGGTTTGCAGCAAATGTTTGTTCTTTACCTCAATCAATGGCTGTTCTTGACTTTTATTCAGATAATCGGCCAGCGCATGTTTCTCCTCTTCCACTGTTTGCTGTACTTGCAGTAAGCCTCTGCCACCAGATCTCAGAGGAAGGTATAATCTACCAGTATCACTGCGTGGGTCTAAGGCATGGTGCACTGTCATAAGCTTCTGAGTTTTTCTATCCATTGCATCCAACCCAGCCTGTGTCCAGTTAATGATTCCTGATGACGGGCATGGCCCAAGTGTTGATGGTCTTGATGGTATTCCCGCTGTTCAATTTAGCTTTCAAAAAATTCCTGACTCTCTATTTTCTGCTGATGACAGTCTTCACTTGCTCGTGCTTGATGTTATCCAGCTGTAAAATGCCCAGGTATTTACAAGCTGCCTCTTGTTTGCACTTGATGAATTGGCCATCAGGCATTTCTATGCCATCACTCTCAGTGATGTTTCTCCTCTTTATTGCCACAGTGGTGCACTTTTCCAGGCCAAATTCCATTGAACTGCCTGTGCTGAGTATTCGAACTGTGTTTACTAGTGACTGGATTCCTGTGTCTGATTTCCTGTACAGCTTCAAATCATTCATGTACAGCAAATGTGAGTTTTTTCCCAAGTCTTTGCCCATTTGATATCCCAACATTGTGTTTTTTTAATTAATGTTAGTGGAATCATGGCAATGATAAACATCAAGACTTTATGGGCCATATGAAACTGGCAGAAGAGACGACAGTGGTTGCGGTCCCTGAATGGTGTGAGCACCAGTGGACTGACAACAGAAGATCTGGTGACTCTAATCCAAGCCTCGGAGTGGATATAACAACAACAACAACAGCAACAACAACTCTATATTTGAGCCCATCCGTCAAGAGCCTGGGAGTGGCCTTGGACCCAGTGTTGTCACTGGAGACCCAGGCCACACGGACTACCCAGGTGGCTTTTTACCATCTGCAGCAGGCATGGTAACTGGCCCCATACCTCTCATGCTTTGACCTCACCACGCTCTGACCCATCCATGCAACGGTCATCTCCAGATTGGATTATTGTAACTTGCTCTATGCTGGCCTGCCTTTGTCTGTGATCCAGAAACTTAAACTCGTCCAACATGTGGCAGCCATGCTCCTTACTGGACTGGATCACATTGGTGCTGTACCATCTCCACTGGCTGCCAAATCAAGGACTGGATCATGCTCCAAGTGTTGGTTTTAGCCTTCAAGGCTGTGAGCAATCTCAGGCCTGCATATCCAAGGGACCGCCTCTCCCCATATTGCCCTGCTATGTTCCTCCGTTCTTTGGAGGAAAACCTGTGGGAGGTCCCTGGCCCAAAAGATATCCGACTGGCCTCCACAAAGACCAGGGCTTTTATGACTATGGCCCCTACCTGGTGGAATTAGCTCCCTAGGGAGATCAAGGCCCTGTGGGATTAACAAGGTTTCCACAGGGCCTGCAACACAGAGCTATTCCGTCAAGCTTTTCCATCTGGCCATCCAGGTTGACTGTTGTACTGATTCCTATATTACATCTGGCCTCCCGTGGGTACGGAAAAGGGTGACTTAGCCATCTGTTGCTGTTATGGATCTGTTTATTGTACTGTACTAGTACTATGTTTTTTACTATACTAGTGTTATGGTTGTTTTTATTTTGTTGTTTGCCACCCTGAGCCCTGTGGGGGAGGGTGAGATATAAATTAAAATATAAATAAGTAAATAAATAAAATGGATTTGAACAGAGATAAATGCTGGTTTCTTATAGTGAGCTGAAATCCATATATACAGGCAATATATTGATTAAGTTACCCAACGCTCCTTAAGCCAATCTAAGCGACCTTGTGCTCTGCTAATTTTCCCAAACAAAGAGGGTTGTTGCATCCCACCATTTTGGGTAACAATATATTTCATATAGCTTTTTAATTTATTATTTTTGTTTACATTATGGATTTCAGTTATAAATTGATTGTATTTGTATATACTGTTTGTATTTTGTAGATTATCCTATTTCATTGTAACAAGTTGCGTTTCTTAGTACCAGTCAGTTATTATATTTTGGGCTGGGGATTTCCTTGTGTACTTTTCTATTTATTCGCATTTTTGTTATCATTTTTACAGAATGAGCCTTGAAGTTTCACTACAAGATCAGCATTGAGTTTAGATTTCCGGCTAGCTTGTTCTGTATAGATGGCTGGTTTGTTACATACTTGTAAACTTGTGTACATTTCCATTTAAGATTGTAATGAAACACAAGTAAAAAGTCTGTTGTTATTGCACTCCAGTTGGAGGCATTATTTTGTCAGCATTAAGCTGTAGCCTTTTGGCACAATTTTGTCCTTTACTACCTGGCTTTTTACTACAAGCAATAATCCATAATGTCACACAGTTCAGTACAAAACTATGATATATATCACTAAAGGGAGAAATAATAAATTAGTTTCAGACCTCAGGACAATGCTGCTATATTACATCTTGTTATCAGCTCACCAACATCCTTGATTCACCAGAACTCGGCTCTCACATATATTCACAGTGTAATTAGGCTCAGTTGTAACATTTACAGCCCAATCCAGCGGGGCGGGGAAGCTGAAGCAACTCCTGAGCCTATGCTGGCGTAATGGGAGCATTCTGGAGCTGTGGCCAGGGGGTAGAGCCGATGTTAGCACCTCATCATACACCCCAGCTGTGTCTCCACATATGTCATGGCCTAGGCCTCTGATGTATTCAACCCTTTGGGTGGTGTAGGTCCATGCAACCCAATGGAAGGCTTTCTAGTGGGGGGAAGATTTTTTTTTCCTCCCTGCACCATTGAAAAGTCCTCTGGAGGTGGTGGGGCAGTATGGCAGCAGAGGTATTATTTTTGTTCTTGGTTTGGATTTTGAGCAGAGTAACCTCTCATTTGTTTTTTCTTTTCTGTGCTTCTGAGGAGTTTATTTTTTATTAATTTGTATTAATTTGTATTAATTATTTTATTTTTGGCTCATTTGTCTTTGTTTATGGACATTTCTGAATGTGCTCAGTTAGTCAGTTACCTATTTTCCACCTTTTTGTAGATTACTGATTTTAGGTAATGTTACAAAGAGAGACCATGCAGTTTATATCCCTCCCAATAAACCCATAGAAAGGTGACAGGAGCTTGCCTCATTTTCTTAATGCTCCTGCTTCTTCTCAATGTGATTAAGGATGCTTGTGGGCACCTCTTTAGAGAGAAGCTCTGAAAAGCTACTTTTATGTGCAATTACTAAATTTCATTTTTTAAAAAAGGATTGAAAAAACTGGGCAGCCATTTTTGTGCCTTTCTGCACTATGTAGGTAGGATGGCTAGTCTATTAAAAAGGCTATAAAATTGGAACCCATTGGCCCAAATCACTTACTACTTGGGCAGTTTTCAGAAGAGAGGATACATTAGGGACTTTAGGGACGTGATATTTTGATACTATTTGGTGAAAAATATGCCATTTTCTCCAGGAAGAAAATAATTGGTAGACATCCACTTCAATCTTAATGAAAATAGAAATGGCTCTCAATAATTCTTCATGATGCAATATTTCCTTCCCTTTCTTAAATTACAATACAGAATTGAAATAACAATTTTTCCAGTGCACACCCCTAAATTTTATTTTTTTTTCTAATGAATGAATCATAACATTTGTAAGGAATACTGTTATAGCTCAGTTGTCAACAAACCAGGTCTATTTTTGTACAAATATAATTTTCCTCTGGAATACATGAGACTCAGAATTCAACAAGATATTTTCACGTAGATTGATCTGGAACATTTAATATCTTCATTTTTGTTGTTATGTTTCTTTTACTGTTATGTTTCTAATCTTTTGTTACATTTTTTGCTGTGTGGTTCCCAGTTTGAGCTATGAAGTCAAACAAATCACTATTATCTTCGCCTTAGTGTGAGAATTAGAGGGTTATTATAAGTAGATATGAGTGGAAATAATCTTCAATGTTTAATTTTTGCATTGTTGATAAAATAAATTCATTGGTTAGTATTGTTCAGACTGTTCTTCTGACATTTTATCTATTTTTCATTCATGTTGTAGACAGTAAAAGTGAGAGTTGAAAGTCCATAAAAGCTGGTTTTTGGGTTCCAGGGATCTGAACAGTTCCATAAGGGGAAATCTTATATCATTCTATATCAGGGGTAGGGAACCTGTGGCTCAAGAGCCGCATGCGGCTCTTCTGCCCTTGCACTGCGGCTCCACGAGCAGGCAGCAGGGCGTGGCGTTATTCAACTGCCTGCAGCTGGCTCGGCAGCGAAATAAATGTCCTGCGCCTGCCCGGTTGGAGAGCGATGCGGGTGCTTTCCCGGCGGCTGGCGAGGCTGAGCCGCTGGCCCCATCCTTGCCCGCCCTGCAGGTAGCAGGGCGGACGCATCCATGCGCTTCTTAGAATGAGCGGAGTAAAAGGTAAAAAAACCCCAATATATACAGTGTTATCTTCATTTTAAATGTCAAAAATTATTTGTGGCTCCAAGTGTTTTCTTTTCCCATGGAAAACGGGTCCAAATGGCTCTTTGAGTGCTAGGGCAAAGGTTCCTAAATTCTGTTCTATATCACTTCGCAATCAGTAGGTTGGGTATAGCCAGCTTTCCCATGCAATCCCATCCAATTCATCCCCATACAACCACCTCTGTCCCACATGACTATTGGACACGTAATCCCACAATTCCAAGTGTAACCTTTTTTTTGCACGAACGAAGAGGCCACCTGTTTCGTTTCTCACCAGAAGAAACTCAGTGATTCAATATACTGAGTTTATGGGACCAAGCTTCTTAAGTAAACTGAATTAAATTTTATGAAAATTCCCTTTATCTACTGCTTATATAATCATTTCCCTAGTTCATGTGACTAAGAATTGGGCTGTCCTTGTCCTATTTTCTCTTGTACCTATAATCTTATGCATTATGAAGATGTTATACCTACACAGTACTGGCCTACATGTGTGAATCAAAGGGCTCACCTAATGTTGGCCAGACAATCATATTAATTGCTAACACAATCCCAAGCAGGTCTATTCAGAATCCAACTCAAATTTATTCAGTGAGGTTTATTCACAGGGAAATGTTTGTATGATTACATTGTAGATAATAACTGCTTTGATGTCAAGTCTTTGTCTTCTGAGGTAGCAAGGGACTGCATAGCACCTTGGAGCCTTATTCATCTGCCTGTGGCTCTGAAAGAAGAAGCCACAATTTAGCACGGTCACCATTGCCGCCTGGGAAAGGGCACAGTGAGGTGGCCCCATGCACCTGCCCTTCGAAGGGCAGAGGGCAGGTGGCAGCCATTTTGAGTGTGGGCAGAGTGATACCAGGCAGCTCCATGATATCATTAAGAAGGGCCTGCCGGGAGCCTATTTAAAGCCCAGGGCTCAGCATTCAAGTGCAGGGTGGTAGAGGGTCTCCCAACCACTTCTCCCTTTTGGACAATGTTAATGCAAGAGTTTGCTGTCATAGCCAGGCTGGCGGATTGCGCATGGATCTGTTCTGATGGTGAGAGGAGCTGGGAAGCTACCCTCTTTGGTTTGGGGCGGAGCAAACCATGAGGCAGGATGCCCAGGAGGGGGCTACTGAGGCTTGTGCCCCTTAGCAGGAAAACAGTTCTTCAGCAGGGGGCCTTCTGCCCCACTGAGTTCCACTGTGGCTGCACTGTGCAAAACAGATATCCAGCACGGGACCTTCTGCCTGGCTGAGTTCCACAGTTGCTGTGCAAGATTAACAGTGGGTTGGAGGAAGGTTTAACTGGAGGAGCAGCACTCGGGCCGCCCAGTGTGTTGATTCGATCCCATGCTGCACCTTACACTTCTTTTCATCCTTTGTCAATAAAACAGTTTATCCCACAGACAAGAGTGTGCTGTCATTATTGTGGTTTGGGGACTCGGAGCAGTACCAGTCCTGCCCTTGTGTGTCAATACTATTCCAGACTTTCAATTAAAAAACTGAGAAAGACTATAGATTTATGGGCAATTTGGTTAAAAAATATTTAAATGCTCTCTAGCAACAAAAATGCAGATTGTGAAGTGAAAACTGAAACTCATAAAAAGTTGATTTAGTGCTATTTAGCATTATTATTCTATATATGTAAAAGTGCTATTATGCATTAATGAGTCTATGGCTGTTTCTGCATGGCGGCAGAAACGCAGCTCCACTGGCATGAATTGTGCCGGTGGAGGCTCAGAGCCCATTCGTACGCTATTGTGCAAGTGGCCCCAACTTGCTCCCCAGCAGGAGAGGCAGCTCCACATGGAGCCGCTTCTGGGTCAGCCCCCTCCACACACCTTCCTGTCCAGCGCTGCTCTGGAGGCTTTTTTCCCCATCCCTAGGGTGCTGTTATTTGGCCATGCGGAAATGGCCTATATATGTAAAACACTTTAGAAATGCTTCTGAAATTTCCCTCATTTGAATTATTCCATCGATTTGGTAGTTCTTAACTACCTGATTTTGTTTGTCCCAAAGTAAGACTAAGAACTAGAAATTCCTCATTCTTCTTCAGCCCCACCCCCTTATTTCTGAACTTCATACAGTGTGGTAAATGTACAAGTTGTCGCAGCTTTCAGTTCCATCAGCTTTCCCCCCCCCCCTCTGCCTTAAACATTACCAATACACATTGTACATTCAGAGAACAATACAAAAAGAAAATCATGACACAGTTGTATAAAGATTTGCTTGTGTGCAGAGTTTTCTAGTACATGGGACCACTGCACAATAAGACACAATGCAATCATATGGACAACCACATCATGGCTGCTTTTTTGCAATGTGTTATTACATTTGTACTTTGGAAGGAAGGATGATGCAAATGAATTGAAGTGTGAGGCTAAAAAGTGAAGAAATTTGTGGAAGAAGAAGCCTAAGGATATGTGGAAGATGAAATGCTGAACAAAGATACAACTTAGCATTGTTTGACCCTGAGGACTTGATAACTGCCATAGCAATGGCAAATTAATAACAACCAGATCTTTGAAAACATTGAAAAAAACAGGTGCTTCATTTTTCTTTGCTTGCTATGCTGTGGGTGACTGCAGTTTTAGTCAGTTTCCTTTATGTCCTTATTTCAAGGACAGAGCCTTCCAAATTCTTAGTATGATTAAATGGAAGATAAGATTAACTTATTTGAAACTGATCCATTCCCTAACATCATGCCCAGGTTATAATGCCCTTTCAGTAAATCCTGCCCATTTATATCAAGCCTCTTTTTGCAAGTCTTAATCTTTCATTCAGCTGAATCTACTTTTTAAAAGTTCAATGGTTTTTCTCATTTTCATTCTGAAATACAGTCTGATATTGGGAACGACAGTTCTATGATCTTCCAAATTAGCATCATTGAGATAAATTTTACACATCTTTCCCCACCTTTTACGTGTACTTTTTCTTCTTGCTTTCTCTGTTGTAAATGTAATGGATGCAAACGAAATTCAGAACTTCAGAAATGGTACCTTTTGCCTGCAAGTCTTTTGAAATGAGCAGCACCTGGAGGCTTTAGTCTCTTTGTTCCTTTCCAGGTGATTTTTTTTTGTATTTGCCTTTTGTTAATGTTTGAAATGGCTACTCTCAGTGTCCCCCCCCACCCTTGGAGGGAACAAATAGTTCCACTGGTAAAGAATCTGGAGGACATCATGCCTAAAATATAATGGCATGACCCTTGTATAAATACATTTCATCTTCAGAATGTAATTATGGGAATGTAAAGGGAATAAAGCTCAAATTAATTGCTTTTTTCTATTATTCTTGGTGTCCTTGAGGGTTATTCATGAGGTGTTAATGACACAGAGAACAGAATTAATTACCGTAGTTTCAACTGGCCTTTTATTCCTATACAGTTTTTGTACATTCATTCTATTGCACATCTCTTGATACTTTCAAATATCAACTATTGCCTGTATTTTATTCCAGAACTGATTTTACTCTTCCTCTCTCCCTCTGCCTGTCTTTTGCTTATATGGTTGCCACTGTGCCACTATGACTTCAACCCAACACTGAACCAGGAATTGTTGGTGCTACGGCTTCTTCCACCTATTTTTCACAGTCCTTTTGTCCAATCCATACAGTCTTGCTCATTATAGTAGGGAGAAGTGTTACCAGACAGACCTGTGGTATGACGAGGGGCCTATTTTTAGGAAGAGGCAATACCTATCTCCCCTAAAGATGCCTTGGCAATACAGGCTAAGACAGATGCCATCTCCTGAGTCTGTGCTTTGGTGCCTATAAGAAAGGAAACTGCCTGTGCAAATCCTCCAGCCTCACACTGGAATGCATAGCTGCTAGCTACACCTTTTCTGAAGCTTGAATATTGCTATCAAGAAAACAATGGCCAAACCCTGAGAAATGGCCACAGCCCATGGAAATGGCACACTGTTTTCTTGCCCACAAAAGTTATGATAAACTCCAGCCAAACTAATGCAATCCAGGTTTCCTGACAGTTATTCTTATCTCACTAATCCTATCACACCTTCCTGCCTCACTTTTGGGGATCACTCAACCCCTCTTTGAATTGGAATAACCCAGAATTGTGATTTTTCATCAATTTCACCTAAATCTAACTAACTGCTGGACACTCACAAGCTTTGATTCATCAAGCCATCGTCCACTGCACTGTCCTCTCTTGGAGGACAGGAAATTCATTTGTTTGGGAAGATTAGTTCTTTTAACATTGCTGAAGGGCCAAATTTTCCCACAACTCAGCTGCACACACTGCAGTCTTTGCTCAGTGTTTTTTGGACTGAACTGTGGTCTAGTTGCACTGATCTGGCTGTTACCTCTGTTACCCCAGTGATTGCCAGGGTTGATTCAGTTTATCTGGCTGGTTAGGTGGGTATCCCCTACTTCCCTCACCACTCCATGAGTAACCTTTCTGAAGCTGCTCGCTCAGTGGAAGAGGACAACCATTCCATATAGAAGGAGTGTACCATCCTTCATTCAAGGATTCTAATTGCACTGAGCTCAGAGCAGCCTTACTTCTCTTTGGAATTCAATGCTGGTGTTTTATTCTGCCTTTTGGACACTTCCTCTTCAAGATAGGTTACCCTTCAAAATTACCCTTTCCATAACTACTTATTCTTTTCCAAACCTATCCCCTCACCTTTCTAAATCCTAGGACTCTTTCCTAGCCCAGCCCCCATACCAACTGCATGCTCTCGTGCCTTGTGAGAGCATGCCAACACCATTCATGTCAATCTTGCCCTTCTCTGGGCAAGATGATTTCCTGGCAGCTGATTGTGCATGCGCCAGAACGGGCGCACATGCACATGATGGGCCACAAGGTCAACTCTTTGACCAGGTGCTGAACAGACGGCTTCTCTGCCTGGCCTCCCCTCCTGCAATGGCAGCTGCGTGTGAGGCGCGGCCGCACTTTGCAAGTAGATGCATGGCCCTTCCTGCTCAGCTACCCTTTCCAAAATAACACACCAACACAATTTAAGTGGATAAGAAAACTGGCCATATCCAAAGAACTTTATTCACAGTAAGCATAGGATAAACTAGATGGTGCAGCAGGGGGGATGATCCAAGCATCTGGGCAGCATTAGTGCTGTCTCCCAAAGCAAACCAATTCCTCAGCCCAGCTGCTAGAGGAATAAACCAAACGAAAGATTGGAGTGAGACAAAGACCACACCGGCAAAGTGCCCATGACTGGAGGCCCCATCCAATTCATGCTAGGGGTGCAAGCTTCTTAGCCCCCCGCAGGGCGTTCCTACCGAGAGCTTGCTACACCCCCACCTCCTAATGAGGTGTGCTAAACAGAGGAGCTCCCCCAGCTCCCCCTACCAGCGGATCATCCTCCATGTGCAACCCGCCAATGGCTATGACAAGAACATCATTCAAACATTCAAAATAACAGGGATTGGGTGGGCGGGGAAAACGTGTTGCTTTGGCTCCAAATGGGGCCGGTCCACAAGGCAGGGCTTTAAATAAGCCCTAGCCAAGCCCCCATACCACCAGGGTGCTCTCATGCCTTGCGAGAGCACGCCAACCCCCATTCATGTCAATCTTGCCCTTCTCTGGGCAAGATGATTTCCTGGCGGTCAACTGCGCATGAGCCAGAATGGGCGCACATGCGCATGAAGGACCACAATGTCAACTCTTCGACCCGGTGCCAAACAGATGGCTTCTCTGCCGGGCCTCCCCTCCTGCAATGGTGGCAGCATGTGAGGCACGACCGCACTTTGCAAGCAAGATCATGTTATCTAATAAAACTCAGAAATAGCTGTAATAGATATATGTTGGAAATATACATCTTAGTTGTTGTACTCTGTTTAATGGAGGGTTTTGAATTGAAATTTTTTTTAATTAATTTGCCTTCAGGGTTCTTTCCCTAATTTTGCCCCTAGGAATCCACAAAAGCTGAGGTTATACAAGCATTCTCTCAAGAAATGGAGAAGGATTTCTGCTACTTCTCACTTCTACCTGAATCATAAATAGATGCTGTGAAGGACTGCTAAAGAATGGTTTATTTTAAAGTGCAGTTCTGTGGGGAAAAGGGAAACTAATGCATTAACCCGGAGCTCCACCTGAGTGACTGGCTGGTACTGCAACTGTCTATAAGAGGCCAGAGGGTGGGTGTTCATGAAGAGAGTTCCCAGAGCTGAGAGAAAGAGAGCTTTGCTTCTCAAGAAGCTGGATAGCAGTATTGGGTGAAGGACCAGGAGAGACCAGGCTATGTGTGAAAACTGAGCCTAGGGCCTAGAGAAACATCATCATAGGAACAATACTTAAAACTCATGGAGGGCTTGTTTATAGGCCCTAGATATGGGACAGTGAAGTCTCTGAAGGTGTGTGTTATTTAACTGGCAGAATCAAGCATGGGTTTCCAGGTGGCTTACCCCAGAGCCTGCTCTGTGAAGGCCAATGTGCCTCTCTTTAATGAAAGGAGTTGGAGATTAAAGTATTCGTCAAGATCTGTGAAGGAAAGATTTTCCATGTGAAAGAAGTTTAATAGAAGGAAGTTTTGTTAATACTGAGTCAAATAATTGTTTGATAAGCCTTTATTTGGCACAATACAGTAGAATCATAACACAATACAAAAACTGTGATAAAGGAGTATACAGATACAAAAGTGTGAGATAAAATATAAATTATTGGTTTGCATCAACTCCAATAAAAAACTTCCTACCAATTCACAAATTTCATTGTCAGAATTGTCCAAGAGGAAAGGGAGTCTACCTGACTCTCCCATTTTGCTGGGTATCCTAGAAAAGATATTGGAATATTTTAATCTGATGTTTTGGATTTAGAGCAGCAGAGCAATTGATGTGCCAATGTTTCAATTTGCTGCTCACCACAAGAGCACACTCTTTCACTCATTTCCAAGTTGTTAAATCTATCATGCAAGCAGAGGGGAAAACATTGAAACGAGCAAGTGCGAGAGCTCTTCTCTGAGTAGGATTAGTCAAAAAATACAAGTAGGGAGCCATCTTGTTTTGATGTAGGGGTATTGAGAGATGTAAAGGTGAACAAGTTTTCATAGCAGCCCTAATTAAATTAATCCATTTGCTTTCCAACAAGTTTTGTTTTAACAAGTTGTAGGATTCTGAACTGGATAGCGGGAAAAGCGAGTCGAGGGATATACCAAGTGATTCAATCTTTCTCTCTATTAGAGAGAACCATGGATTAACCTGAGTATCAGATAAAAGTAGGTGAACCAGCAAATGCTCGTTGTGTAAGAAATGCAGGCGAAGCCAGAATTTAAAGGCTCTCAACCAGGCCCTATAAAAAGGGCCGCATAGGGTACACATTTTGGCAGGCCCATAATTTTATGAAAAAAATTGGATTGGACCATATTCAAGGAATTGTCAACTGCGTTAAGCAAAATAGGAACTCCATAAAGTAACTGCACGTCTATCTTGGAGTTAAAGATTTTTAGTGCTGCTGGGACAAGGGAGTGACCCTTTCCATAAAAAAAAGTGTACAATGGCAGAATAACTGTTGGTAGCAGCTGCAATAGCAGCTTTTTTGTGGGGTAACCAAGAGAGGTTATAGGAGAAAATAATTCCAAGATATTTATATTGATTAACCTGCTCCACTGGCACATTATTAATTGGCAAAGACCAAGATCTTGGTCTTATGATAGTTGATGGCTAGTCCGTTGTCTATACAATACTCCCCACACCTATTTAGCAGTCGAACTTTTGAACGAGATGGAAGAACAGTATCATCAGCATATAAAAGTATTGGGATATGCCTTGTGCCTAATTTAGGGGCATAGCTGTTAATTTCCAATAAAGCTGTTGGTAGGTCGCTCAAAAATAAATTGAAAAGGGTTGGTGCTAACACACAACCTTGCCTCACACCTTTATAGGTTGGAAGAGTCAAAGAATTGTCTAAAACAACTAAAGAGTTTCTCAAAATATTCCTCCCATAAGAAAAAAATTAACTATCTCTGTAACTTATTTTCTTGTAAATCTATAAATAAATGTTCCATCTTTATTTGCTTGTTAATAAACCTCAAGGAGTAATTTAAGATTGCCCAATTCAGCCTGATAAGAGCAGTCAGTTTTGGAGGGGAAAGTTTTTTAAAAAAACCCTCACAGAGTTATCTATAGACCTAAGAGGTAGCAGTTAGAATAAGCCTGACAGGATCTCCTGAAGACCCTGAAGTGTGTGCTCACTCGGTCAGCCCTAGCCCACCATTACAACTGGTGCCTCAGAGCATATAGAGAGACCTTTTTCTTTAAAGATGCATTTCACTCTGTTCCCACCACAGCATTCAGAGAAGAATACAGCAGGCTGCAGGGAGAACTGGGAGGGAGCTCTTCCATGAACATCTTCCATCCATTGTTCTTAGAGCACAATCCAGGAGGGTGAGTTTTCAGAATTCTCCAATCCCCTAATAGTATAATTGCATTTTCAAAAGCCCTATGTTCATATTGTGACTGAACAAGTTCAGGGTTGCCACCAAACAATTATAGGATTAACCTAGGATTTATCAGTATTTAGGCATCAAAATGATTTGCTCCATCAGATTTGCATCGGTGCAGATATAGATGCCATTCCTCCATGTCATACATTCCTTTATGCCTGCCCAACAGCTTCTAGAAAAATTAATGTACCAGATTCATGAAAAAAGTACTCATTTTCTGGATAAATGTCCTGTTTATGGTGCTACAACTTTGCTACCAAAATGATTGTATATTCACTAATAAACACACTTTTTTCTCCAAGCAGATTGACCCCATATAGATTTAGAGCTATGTTTATAAAAATACCAATCTCACCAGCAGTTGGCTACCAAACATAATATTCTGAAAATGAAAGTGTAAAGAGTAACAAAACATATGCCTTTAGTAGAAAGAAAGGAGAGAGAAAGTTCAAAAAGGTGATCTGGGTGAAGAACCTATATAGATTGAATCAAACCAATAAATTGTTAGCATAATTTCAGTCAGGTAAGATATTATTGCTCATTGAGAAATAAGGTGACAATTAGTTATTTTGAAAGTGAAATAAAAAGGGAATTTCATATGCTGTTATCTGGTATTACATAATTACCTCATTATCAGTGGGGCAGATAACTTAACCCACCAGATGCTCTCCTGTAACTATAAAGGAGATTCATTATATTCTGTTAAACAAATTGGAAAGCTGGGATACTTGATAAAATATGCCGTGTTTATGATTTAAGTAACTTTCAAAATAACTAACATGTTTTGATACCTTGACTAGCATCCAAAATATATTATCAAACCTATCCATAAATTTGTTTTTATTCAAATTATAATGCTGTCTTTCAAGGTCAATTGCATATTTGTAGTGTTTGAGATATGGGGACCAAGCAAATTACATCAGTTGGATATTATCTAAAGATCAAAACAGATGTAACCCTTTAACTAATCAAAACCAAAATTCCTGCACTATTATTGGAAACTAAAGGTGCAATTCCATCAATTTCAATGGGTTTAGACTGGTATAATTCTGCTTAGGATTGCACTGTAACCCATCTTTTATTTTAAAATTGTTAATAACACTGCGGGAATCCTGGTTTTGATTAAAGAAGCCAAGTTGTGTTTGAAGGGTTCACTCTTTGGATATATTCTCAATCAGATTTGTGACTATGCTTGGGCACAATATATTTCTTAGACACTCAATAATTTTTGTTATGCCCTTAGTCTTTAAAATTAAAGGATGGGTGGGGGGCTAGGTTACAACTTATGTAGGAATCTTTCAGAATTTGTCTCCAATAGCATACTTAAATCTATGCAAAACTAACTGCTCAGAATTTCTATTAACATCAATTGGGAACAAAACAAGTATCAGTGGCTGCTATCTATGATAGTTAATTGCAATGTCCACATGCAGCTATGAATACCAGATGCTGATGAAAAATAAATAAGAAAGATTATCGCTCTCATGCTCGGTTGGTGAAGATGAGAAGACATTTAACTAATTTCTGTGTGAAATCAAGGCCATGGACATATTCTGATCCACTAAGGTAATATTTAAGTTTAATGACAATGCACACACCTATGCTGGGCCCTACATATCTGAAGGAATGCCTCCTCCCATATAGACCTGTCAGTGCTGAGGTTAGCACAGAGGGCCCTCCTGTCAGCCCCATTGCCTTCCAATATTAGGGAGGTGGGGACTACCCAGAGGACCTTCTCTGTGGTGGCCCCATCACTTTGAAACATTCTTCTTCCAGAGGTCTGCCAGGTGCTGACTCTGCAGGAGTTTAGGCAGGTACAATAATATACCTTATAATAGATGGGAAATAAATTTACAGAAACAAACAAAACCATTTTATCCAGCTGTTAACCTAATCTTTGCAGGTCTGTCCTTCTTTCCACTATGGCATAACAGTCATCAGTTTAGCATACTTTGGTGCCAGGAGTCATATGATGTTCAAATGAACTCAATTTCTGCAACAACATTGCCTTTGGTAATATTAATGCTAGGGCATCATAGGCTATTTTTCTAGTTTGACATAGTAGATAACATGGAACACTGGAGCTTTGAGCTCTGGAAATAAAGGCATTTCCATTGCTGCATGCTTTAGTTTTCTCATTCGTTCAAGTGAGAACTAATAGGACCTTCAGACAAAGACTGTGGAGCTCCTATTAATTATTATTTGTAAGGAATGCTGAAAGATGTTTTCAGGCTTCTTTTGAAAGGGATTACACTGCATTTATGAAAAGGGATTCTCTGCTAATTGTTTCATCACTGAAAATGTCATATTTCCAATATAATTGGGCCCACTGCTATTTTTAAAGTCTTCTTTCCATTTGTATGTACAGAATTGCGCAATGTTAGAAGAAAAATGTTACCGTATATACTCGTGTATAAGTCGACCCGCATATAAGTCGAGGCACCTAATTTAACCACAAAAAACTGGGAAAACTTATTGACTCGCATATAAGTCGAGGGTGGGAAATGCAGCAGCTGCTGGTAAATTTCAAAAATAAAAATAGATGCCAATAAAATTACATCAGTTGAGGCATCAGTAGGTTAAATGTTTTTGAATATTTATTTCAAAGAAAAACAGTAAACTGGCTCTGTAAGTGGAAAAGAGGGTCAACAAGAACAATATGGTATCAACACTAACTTTAAAAGTACAAAAACCTTAGCTCAACCAGCAACCAAGCTAAAACACAAGAGTTAAAATCCTTCAAAACTGGATTCCTCATCATCATCTGTATGTCCAAATGTAACCCAACTTAGATTTTAAGAGGGATATTATCAGAAATGGAAAATCTACTATTAGCTTCCATTGTAAACAATGGGGGATGGGGCATCCCCTTTGGGGGTCAATAACTTTGGATACCCTGACCCAAACTTCACCAAACCTGGCTGGTATCATAGAGAGACTCTCCTGATGAGACCAGCCAGGTTTGGTGAAGTTTGGCTCAGAGGGTCCAAAGTTATGGACCCTCAAAAGGGTAGCCCCATCTACTAATAGCTCCCATTGAAAACAATGGGGAATGGGGGCAACTCCTTTGGGGGTCCATAACTTTGGACCCCCTGAACCAAACTTTAACAAACTTGGCTGGTATCATCAGGAGAGTCTTCTGAGGGTACCCTGAAATTTTGGTGCCGCTAGCATAAAAACTGCGCCCCCTGCTGGTCGGCAAAGTAAAAACACACACAAAAATTTAATGACCCGCATATAAGTCGAGGGGAGCTTTTTCAGCATTAAAAATGTGCTGAAAAATTCGACTTATACATGCGTATATATGGTATTCTAATTGAATCATTACTTACACGGGCAACACAGTGGGATTAATTCTAAGGAGCACAGTGTTTATTATGCTCATGCAGATTTTATTTGTCCCTACTTTGTTTTTAACCCAACTAAAAAAAAAGTTCTAGAAAGAAACCTTTACAAATAAATGCACTTTCATAAAAAGCAAAATTATGTAAAACCATGCAAGTTTCAGTTCATCTGGAGAATTACAAACGAAGGCCTGTTATTTTTTTAAATATTTTTATTAAATATATATCAATTAACATAATAGATAGACAAACACACAAACAAACAAACAATAACACAAGTAACTATTCAGTTATCTCTACCTTTAAACAGTCATTTGTGTTTCCTTGTTTAGGTATTATCAATACATCTTTTATATACATGTCAGTTTAGAAATTATATTGTTAGGTTATTTTCCTTTTTCCCTTCACAGGTTATTATCTTTACCTATTTCCTATTTCTCTCTCTATACATAACATAGTTATTATTAATATTGGCTATTTACACTTATCATTTTTCTAAACTACATCTATATTCTACATAATCCTATTTCCTATTCTACATCTATCTTTACCTTAACATAAACTTTTGTGTATATAATTGAGTAAAAGACAACTGTAATGTCAAAGCCTATAATAAAAGAAAATTAACAACAACAACGTAAATACTGAGGATGACTTCCCCCATTACCCTTAAATTTCTCAGTCAACTAAAAATTGGCAAATCGTTCACCAAATTCTCACCTATATATATATATTTTTCCTTTAGCTGAACCCCATCTTTAACATAGCAAGAAGAGATCAGTTTACCAAACATTCTTATAAGTCTTATAGATCGTATTTGATCTTTATATATTCATCCCAATTAGACCATATATACATATACTCCTTGTTTATTGGTTGTAGAAGTTCCATTTTCTTTAATCGTTGTGATATTATATCTATTTCCTGTACTTTGTGTTCCCATTCCTCTAAAGTTGGTATTTCTGGAGTTTTCCATCTGGCAGCTATTAAAACTCTTGCTGCAGCTGTTAGATAAAAAAAAAGTCTTAATATCTTAGGTGAAAACTAATATCTTAGGTGTGTCTCCTAGTACTGGGCTTAACAGGTACGTTTCCATGCTCCGTTTGTATTTTTGACCTATAATTTTTTGTATGTTTTTGTGTAGTTTTTTCCAGAATTTCTTAATTTTTTTACAAGACCACCACATATGGGTATATGACCCTATCTCTTCACCACACTTCCAACAGATTGGTGTAAAATTGCTGTAATATCTAGCCAATTTTTGTGGCATTTGGTACCATCTATAAAATGTTTTTATGTTGTTTTCTCTAACCGCTGTTGAAGGTATGTATTTATAGATGTTTATCCAATATTTGGACCAGTTTTCCAATAATATGGGGCGTTGGATTGATTCTGCCCATTTGATCATGGGGATTTTGACCTGTTCTTGTTCAGTTTTTACCTGTATTAAGTGCTTATACACCTTACTAATTTGTTTTAATCCAGGTTTCAGTATTATTTTATCAATCTGTCTTTGTCATATCAAATCCCCATTTTTCATTATCTTTTAAGTAATAACTTACTAGTTGGTTATACAGAAACCAATGACACTCCTTATCATTTATTTTTATCTCTTCTCTCCTTTTGAGTTTGTACTCGGTTTGATCCTTACAGAGTATATCACTGTAGGTTAAACCTTGATTTTGTATATTAATATTTGGATGAAGAGTTTCATATCTTGACAACCAGCCAGGAATTTTGCCGTATAGTTCTCTTTGGTGTCTTTGCCAAGTTTTCAATAATGCCTTTCTTATATTATGGTTTTTCCTTACTGTTGTTCTCTTGGGTCTTTTTTGTGGGTCTGGCCAAAGTTGTTGGTGCCATCCCTGTGGGAGACCATACCCTTCGATTGCCAGTAGTCTATGATTCTCGATCTTTATCCAGTCAGCTAGCCATAGTATTGCGCTAGCGTCGTGATAACTCTTAAGATCTGGCATATCTAGGCCTCCTCTCTCCCTGGTGTCTATTAAGCACTTATAACTAATTCTTGCTTGTTTATCGTTCCAGACAAACTTCCTTAGTTCCTTATTCCATATGTTGAATGGCTTTTGTGTCTCTATTATAGGGAGATTCTGGAAAAGGTACATGAATTTAGGTAATATATTCATTTTTATCAGAGCTATCCTGCCTGTTAAGGACAAGTTAAGGTGTTTCCATTTTTCCATATCTGCTTTTATCGTATTCCATAATTGCACATAGTTGTTATGGTAGAGATGGCAGTTATTGGTTGTTAATGTTAATCTAGGTATTTCACCTTAGGAACTGTTTCAAATTTTAATTTTTTATTTAAATCAATTATTTGTTTAGGTGTCATATTTTTAACTAACACCTTGGATTTTTTGTCATTTATCTTATATCCAGCTGCCTCTCCAAATTTCTGAATTCTGTGTATTAAGTTGTCCACAGTTGTTAACAGCTCAGTTATGAAAAAAAAACAACGTCATCGGCAAAAGCTTGAATTTGAAATGGAAGCCCTTACACTTTATCCCAGTTATTTGTTCATCATGTTGTATATTATATAACATAATTTCAGTTATCATGATGAAGATTAGTGGCGATATGGGACAGCCCTGTCTCGTTCCTTGGTGCAGGGTAATACTAGATGTATGTCTATTATTTACCTTTATTTTAGCTGTTTGTTTCTTATAAATTGCTTTAATGGCATTACCAAATTCTGCATTGAATCCTAACTTTTCCATTGCTAATATAATAAACTCCCAATTTATTCTGTCAAATGCCTTATAGATATCCATAAATATTAGGGCCACTGGAATGTCCGGTTTATGGTCAACATACTCGATTATGTCAAGTACCGTCCGTATATTTTGTTTAACACTTCTTCCTGGTAAAAACCCAGCCTGATCTTCATGTATTATTTGATTTAAGACTATTTTTAATCTTTCTGCCAGTATCGTAGTAAAAATTTTATAGTCCGTATTTAGCAAAGATATCTGCCTATACTCCTCTGGACTAAGTGGTTTTTCCTTACTTTTGGGATTGAGAGTAATTTCAGCTTCTTGCCAAGTTTCTGGTATGGCTTTCCCTTTCAAGATTTCATTCATAATTATTGTGAGAGCTTCTACCAGTTCTTCCTGGAAAAGTTTATAATATGTGGCTGTAAAGCCGTCAGGGCCCGGTGCCTTATTGATTTTCAGTTTTTTAATGGCTTGTTTAGTTTCTTCTTTTGTTATATCTCTATTTAGGTGTTCTAGTTTCTCTATTGGTATTATTGGCACTTTACACCCTTCCAGGTAAGTAACTATTTTTTCTTTGGTTATTTTTTGTTTTTTATATAGATTTGTATAGAATTCTTCAAAAGTATGCAATATATCATCTGCCTTATCTTTGCATTTACCCTGGTATTTCAAATTGGTTATATAATTCTTTTCCCTTTCTTCTCTAATTTTTGCAGTCAGCCATCTGCCTGTTTTATTTGCTGTAACAAATTCTTTTTGTCTGGCCAGTGTAAGTTTTTGTATCATTTCTCTATTTCTTATTTGATCTAATTGTCCTTTAATTAACTGTATTTTCTTTAATGTACCTTTTTTCTTCTTGATATAATCAACTCTTTCTCAAGTTCGAATAGTTTATCCGTTAATTTTTTTTGTTCTGCTTGTTTGATCTTTTTTTCTATAATCTCTTGGGAGATTAACACCCCTCTAATTGTAGCTTTATGTGCGTCCCAGATCATGTTTTTATTTTCAATTGAATTATTATTTATCTCCCAAACGTCTTTAATTGCTTTCCTGGCATTTTCCAGAATTTTGGATTTCTTTAATAGCCAATTTTTACACTTCCACTGTGGACGCATTTGGGTGTCTCCCAGTGTCCATTTTACTGGATTGTGGTTGGAGAATTGCCTGCAATGGATCTCTATATTTTTTGTCTGTGTATATAGGGGCCCAGAGGCCCATATCATATCTAGCCTCGTATGGCTCTGGTGTCTATGGGAGTAAAAGGTGTACTCCCTATTCTTTTGGTGTTTCCCTCTCCACACATCATATAATTTTAACAGATCTATCAGTTTGAAAAAGGAGTTTGGGAGTCTACCCCTATTAGATATTTCTGATTGTTTTTTCAGTGTAGTTTTCTTACTTTCTTTTTTTGTTTTTTTGTCTAGTGTCGTATCCACCACTGCATTGAAATCTCCCATTAGCACCCAGTTTTCATATGGGAGCTCTAATAGCTTTTCCAATAGATTTGTATAAAAAGTTGCTCTATTGTCATTAGGAGCATAGATGCTGACTATGATAACAGGTGAGCCATTTTGTTTAACTTCGACAGCTAGATATCTTGCTTCTTTATCCTCCAAGACCAATTTAGGCTCCAATTCTTTCTTTACATACATTGCTATTCCCCTTTTCTTTTTTTTATGGGAAACACAAAATAATATTCCTAATTTTTTATACTCAAGGTATTTTTCGTCACCGGTCTTGATATGAGTCTCCTGCAGAGATAAAACATCATTATTGTCTTTACAGAAATATTGGAATATTTTCCGTCTTTTACCTGGATGATTAAGTCCATTTACATTACAAGTCGTAATTTGATTCAACATTTTTCCCTATCTTAAATTAAATTAAATTGCAGTCTTCAAAATTCTAGAGACTATCACCCATTTCCAATGATGCTTGAATACATGCAATCATACATTACATTAATTAAATTCCTTTATATACAAGAATAAATACTTAAATAGTTAATAAGTGAGACAGGTAATAGATAGATGATATTGCATACTTAAATATTTACATACTTAAATATTTACATTCCCGCCCTTCTCACTTAATTACTTATCCATCGTTATCCTCTTGCAGTAGTTCTCTCTCATTGCTTTGCAAGAAGTCTTGTGCCTTAGTGGGGGTGTCAATGATATATCTCTTCTTTTTGTATTCAAATATTATGCCTTCTAACACCGCCCACCTAAAGACTATTTCATTATCCCTCAGCACTTTAGTTATTTTCGCGTACTTCTTTCTTTTCTGAAGTATTCTTGTTGGGATTTCTTTAAAAATTCTTAAAGTCACTCCTTCCAAGACAATTTTCTGTGTTGCATGTATATGTAAAATTTTATCACGCATTGATTTCTTTACACATACCAAAATAATGTCTCTTGGCACTTTCATTTCAGATGCATATCTAGAATTAATCCTGTATGCTTTGTCTATTTCCCTTACTGTGTCTTCTTCAGTTAATTCCCATAGTTCTGCCAGGATTGGGGTAATCAGCTTGATTGTATTTTCTCTAGGGGTTTCCTGTATTCCCCTTATCTGCAGCATATTTTCTTTCAGCTTCAATTCCATGAGTGCTGTCTGGTCAGCTTGTTCCTCATATAGTCTTTGCCAGTGACCCATCTTGTCCTCAACATTTGTAATCCTCTTAGTATTGTCTTTTATAGAATCATCCATTTGCTTGAATAGTCCCTCTAAGTGTGTTATTTTGCTTGTGTCTTTCTTAATTGCTTGCATCTCACAGGACAGTTGTTTCAGCTGTTCCTGCATTAATTCAAGCATTTGCTCTACTTTCTGATTCTGTTCTGTTGGCTTTTCCATGGGTTTCCCATCCAGAGAGCCACTAGATTTTATGGGCCCTGCCCCACTTTTTTGCCTTGTTGCCATGGCCTCTTTTTATAAATCGAAAAGAGGGGAGGGAACAGAGAAGGGGAGAACAATCTCAAAGAAACAAGCGAGTTACTTATTTTCCGCACTCACAGTTCACAGTTCACTCCAGCCGTATTAAGCTTAGTGCCTTTATAACTCCTCAATGTGTGTGCTTCTGGGTGTTGCTCTTTTCAATTATCAAATGTTACATGTCTTTTGTTATGAACACTCTCTCTGAGTTTCAACTTTCAAGCCCCTTAGAAGTTATCGGAGCTGCCACACCCTGTTGCCTCGCGCCTCTTCCGGGTTTCTCGTTAATTCCCCTCCCCACCTTTTCGAGTGCTTGCCCTACCCGGCCGCCTTAAAGGGGACTTGCACCAAACGCTTCATGGTAATTACGGAGTATTTTCTCGCTTTTAGTTATTTCCAAGAGAAAGGATAAATGAAAGAGTAGACAAACGAAAAAAAAGAAAACGCTTCCTTTCTCACGTCTGCTCTCGTCTCTTCTCTTGCAGCTTCCCGCTCGGGTCGTCAGCGCCACGCCGCGCCGCCTTTCCGCCCCACTCCGCGCGGCGTGTGTCGAGCCCTCCAACAGTCTTTCACCCGGCGGTCGAAAGCTTACTTTATAGGTGAGTATACCTTATTCGAGTGTCCCACAGTTTGCGTTTTGCGGAGAAATGGGGTGGGTTTCTTCTTCCGCAGCTTATTCTTGTCTCACACGGCCCAGCCGTTGCTCCTCGCTTCCTTCGTCCCTTGTTCTTCGGGTGGTAGGGAGTCTCGAGTTTTCTGTCGGCTTCTCGGGACTGCTCGCAACCACACTTTCCTCTGTTCTCCCCCCACTTATGGGGTCGAATTTAACCTGGTTTTATTCAGATTATTTTGTTGTTTTTGGGATGAGTTTCAGCAGCTCAGCTTCAACATGTCTTGCCGGAGCTCTGGCCAGACCGGAAGTCCAAACGAAGGCCTGTTATAAGGTTAGAAGTCACTAGATTGAAAAATCCTATGCAGAATCATGCTATCTAAAACCATTAAAATGAATCTAGAATAGCTCTTTTTAGGTTTTACTGTAAGACTCAGAAGTATCAGGTTTGTAGGAAACTAGTTTTTCATTGGGGGTGGGGGGAGTTGCTAACTGCATGGAGAACACATGAAACAAGGTCTGTTTTCTTTTCCCACCATAGACAATAGCCAGCCAGCACAATGTGATGTTTAGGGTACCTGACTAAAATTGGGAGACTTGAAAGATTGGGAGACTTGTGTTCAAAGCTCCAGCAGCTATGATGCAGGGTTTCATTTCCCATGTTCTGTTTTGCATCATAATCTGGTCTACCAGGGCAAATTTTTTAAAAGGACATTAACCTTTTCTTTTTGTTGTCTTACCACATCACTTTATGGTTATTCCTTTTGTGTATTTTATTTTAACTCTTAGTGGGTAAAAAACCAATAACTTCTGCACTGCAAAATATGTAGGAGAAAGAGAAAAAATGGTGCATTGGAAGATCACACTGTCATGATCTGGTTAAATTCTGGTCCCAATCATGCCATGACTCCCAGTCGGCATGTGGAATCCTCTGACTAGGACTCTTTTCTTTTGTCTGCTTTTTAGTTTCGCTTTTAGGCACGGGCTAATCAGCTCGTAAGGCAGCTGCTGACTTCAACTTCAAAGCATT
>NW_025949618.1:0-11396 GCF_021028975.2 Sphaerodactylus townsendi
CCACATCCTCCAACTGACACTTTCAGAATGTTCCTGAACTCTTCACATGCCCCTTTTCAGCTGAAATTTAGGGGCTAAATGTCTCAAAATTTCAGTTAGATCCAATCATATCATACAGGCAATTATATATAATTAACCATTACCCTGACGACTTAGTGCATCAGCAATAATATTGTCCTTACCCTTTACATGTCGAATCTCAAATTCATAATCTTGTAGGGCTAAGGACCATCTCAAAATACGAGCATTGCTGTTTTTCATCTTGCTCAAAAAGGCCAAAGGATTATGGTCAGATCTTACAATAAACTTAGACCCTATTAGGTAAGGATGTAATTTTTTGATTGCCCACAAAATGGCGAGGCATTCCTTCTCGATCGTTGAGTATGCACATTCTCTAGGTAACAGCTTTCTACTAAGGAAAACTATTGGATGCATCAATTGGTCTTCGCCTTTCTGAACTAATGTAGCACCTAAACCTCGTTCCGAAGCATCAGTATACACTTCAAATGGTTTGTTAAAATCAGGAGCAACTAATACTGGAGCATTTACAACAGCCCTTTTTACCCCGTCAAAAGCAGTTTGACATCTATCGCTCCAAACAACTTTAAATGGAGCTCGCTTTTTACATAAGTCTGATAATGGTGTAGCTAGTTCACTTAGTTGAGGTATGAACTTTCTATAAAACCCAACTAATCCTAAAAAGGACTGAATATCCTTTTTTGTGGTTGGAATAGGCCAATTCTTAATACTGGCAACCTTAGCTTCAAGAGGCTTAATTTGACCGTTGCCCAGGTATATCACCTCCTTCCATCCAAATTGACACTTATCAGGTCTCAAAGTTAACCCAGCTTCCTGAACCTTCTGCAAAACCATTCGTACATGTTTCAAATGGGTCTCCCAGGAATCAGACATGATGGCTATATCATCCTGATAACCAAAGGCATAATCTAACCCAGTAAGAACCTTATCAATCAACCTCTGGAAGGTTTTGGACGCTCCGTTTAACCCAAAAGGCATTCTCTTAAATTGAAAATGCCCAAGCCCGCATACAAAGGCTGTTTTCTCAGAGGCTTCTTTAGTTAGGGGAATTTGCCAATACCCCTTTGAACAGTCCAAGGTGCTTATAAACTTAGCACTAGCTAATCTTTCCACCAATTCCTCCAAACGGGGTGTGGGATAAGGATCAAGAGTTGTCATTAGATTAACCTTTCTAAAGTCTATACACAGTCTGAATTCAGGAGGGTCACCCTCAGACACTTGCTTTTTCTTCACTAGTACTATGGGTGCTCCCCATGCACTGTTACTAGGCTCAATAATATCCCACTTCAACATTTGTTTAACCTCCTTCTCCACAACTTCTTTCATACGATTGTTAATAGGGTATGGTGTGGTTTTAATAGGTGCGACACTTCCAGTGTCAATGTGGTGGGAAATCAGGTGAGTCAAACCGGGCTGTTCAGTAAACAACAATTCAAAGTCCTTTAACAAATGTCTAACTTGCTTACATTGCCCTTCTGATAAACCATCTGAAATTCGAACTTTACTCACATCAGAACACTCCTCAAAATTCCATTCCACAAACTCATCTGCGTTAGTGTCAACTTGTACTGGAAAAGTCATTACAGATCTCTCACAATACGGTTTCAACCTATTCGCATGCACAGTTCTCTGCCCATCATCTTCTTGAATTACATAATTGTCATTGGGTAAAACCTGTATTATCACATAAGGTCCCTTCCAAGCCACATCCAACTTAACAGGCTTATCCACTGACAGTAATAAAACTTTATTACCCACTGCAAAGCTGCGTGGTCTAGCCTTAACATCAAAGTAGGTCTTTTGCTTTTGCTGAGCCTGCTTCAAATTCTCTGCTGCAGCTGTCCTTACTTCCTGCAGAGTTCTTTGCAGCTCACAGAAATATGCATTTACATCCTTGGGACAAGAGTTGTCAGTAAAGCCTTCCCAATTTGCTCTAGCTAAGCCCAAAGGACCTCTGATATCTCTACCAAACAATAACTGATTTGGACTAAATCCTAGGCTTTCTTGGACTGAATCACGGAGAGCAAACGTCAAATATGGTACCGCTTGATCCCATGAATTTGAATGCTTTAGTACATAAGACTTCAACAATTTTCCGTAGTTCTGAATGGCCCTCTCCACTAAACCATTGGACTGAGGGTTATACGCCACTACAGGGGCATGCTGAACCTCAGCCAACTCACAGAAAATTTTCATCACCTGTGACATCAAATTAGGGGCTTGATCAGTCATTAGTACTTTCATCACACCATATGTGGACACAAATTCCATTAAGGCCTTAGCTACTGACACAGATGTAATGTTTCTCACACAAAAGGCACAAGGAAATCTGGTTGCATGGTCAACTATAACTACAATATACTGTTTTCCCGAACTACTTTTAGGTAAAGGACCTAAAATGTCCAAACTGACCCTTGCAAAGGGTTCATCAATTACTGGGTAGGGTCGTAGCTCACACCTAGTTCTATCAGTAGCGTGCCCAACCCGTTGACATACATCACATGTCTTGCAAAAATCCTTAACTGCTTTAGTCAACCCTGGCCAAAAAAACTGCCTTTGAATTCTTTCCATAGTCCTTCTTATTCCTAGGTGTCCAGCCAATGGGACACTATGAGCCAGTTCTAAAATTTCTTCCCTGTACTTTCTTGGAATTACTAACTGTAAGGTTACTTTTCCCTTCTCAGAAAAGCCCTGCCTCCATTTTTGGCGATACAATAAGCCAGATTGCCATATAAATCTCTCAGGATTTTCTTTAGATACTTCTCCAGAAGCAACCTCTGCCTTTTCACATAACTCTTTTAAAGTAGTACATGATCTTTGTTCAGTTTTAAACTGCTCAGACCTTTCATGACATACATTTTCTTTATCCTCAAAATGGAAAGTTTCAACTTCCATAGCTGGACTAGGAGTGCTTAATGACTCATCTTTCTTTCCCTCCAATTGTGACTTAGTTAACTCAGCTTTTGCTGTCAACTCCACTTCCACCCCACTTTTCTTTTTTTGCTCACCTATATTTGACTTAAGTTTTTTTCCAGCTTTAGGAATCCTAGTTGGAAACTTTTCATGTACATCTTCTAATTCCCCCCTTTGAGCCTTCTGTTTCTCTCTTTTCTCAGTGCTTGTTTTAGCCTTTGACCTAGTAACTACTGCGTTCATTTGTCTAGATTGGTACAACACATCTGCTCCAATTATAAAAGGCATATCAGAAACATCATGTACAATGGCATATATGTCCTTTTCAATTCTGGGAGTCTGGATATGAATCAGTACTAAATCTAAGTACATAGGGGGTCCTTCATATGGGGTAACCTGCATCCTTCCCACCAACTGATGACTTATTTGCTTTAACAACTTTCTGTTGATAGAACTTATATCTGCCCCTGTGTCAACAGAACCTTCCACCCACAACTTCCCCCCAAGTAACACTTTCATAGCCCTGAGATCTCCAACCCACTGTCTCTGTTCCTCAGATATCACACTATTTACATCAACCAGCTGTAACTCTCCCATTCTCACTCTTGGTTCTTGTTCAGTGGATTTAACAAGTTCTTCATCACCAGCATATCTCTTAGTTGTCAGCGCAGAGTTTCTCCAGGACTTAGCAGAGTTCTTCATCACCACGGTGACCGGCTCTTCTCCTTCACTGGAACAAGCAGAACTACCTGGTGAATCATTAATCTCCTCCCAATCTTCATTTTGCACCAAAACCCGATTATTTCCAACATGTTGCACTCTTGTTTCTCTCTTATTTCTTGCACATTGTGATTTGAAGTGACCCCTTTCTCCACACAAAAAGCAGATTATATTCCTTGGTGTATAGATCTCAGCCGATTTACTGGGCCTTGGAAAGAAGTCCTTTCTCTGAAGCAAACTTTTTTCTCCATCTTTACCCGTAAACTCAATATTTCTCGGGTTGGTTTTAAACAATTCTCTCTTCTCTGATACAAAACGTGCTGGTTTTCTTTCCTTGCTTTTTATGGCGGCCATCTGGTCTGCGAAAGCAGCCAAGTTAGATAAATCTAAGTTCTCTTTAGCTTGAACAAGAGCTGAGATTTCTTCGGGGAGTGTGTGAAAAAATTGCTCTCTTGCTATCAAGTTGCAAAAGTCTTCTATGGACTGAACCTTTGCAGCTCTATACCATTGCTGAACTATAAGTTTCAATCGAGCCATAAAAGCAACATAGCTCTCCTTCCTCTTAGGGAAAGCTCCCCTCAGTTCTTCTCTCAACTGGATCTCGGATTTTCCAAATCTGGCTAAGGCCTGCCTTTTAAAATTCTCATAGGTGGCTTCTTCCCCAAGTGTAAGTTCACCTAATAACTGAGCTAAATCTCCAGCAACGCAAGGCCATAACGCCCTCACTTGCTCTCTTCTGGGAACTTCATTTTCTCTCAAGGCAGCTTCAAACAAAGCTAAAAAACTTTCCACTGACTCACCCTGCTGATACCTGGGGAACTGTCTCTTCTGCCAAGCTGCAGTCGACTCCCTCTGTCTATCCTGCATCAGCAAGTTCATGGTGGTTTCTTGTGCGTGCATAAACATTTGCAGCATCCTCATCCATCCCTCAGTGCTGGTTGGTACTGAGGAATCGTCTGTATCTATACTATCCCGTCTGGTTGCATTAACTCTGGGTAGTCCTCTGGGGTGTACTACAGACCTTTCTTGGTCATTCTCATCCATGTCTCTCAACTCCTTGCCATTCAACAGCTGTCCCGTGGCTCCCAACTCTTGAGCTACCACTCTGCTGCTTGATTCTGGCTCAGCTGAGAAAAATGGTGTGCATATTCTGGGCTCTTCCAGTGTGACCTGCACTTCATTCACCTTTTTAGATCGAGGTTTCACTACTGGTTCGTCCATCTGCACATTCAACTGAAATCTGTGGTTTGTACTAGAGCAAATTTACACTCTTTGCTTGCCAACAAAATGCTCACTGAGTGTATTTCAAAATCCCTCCGCTTGCCACCATGTCAAGGAAGACTCCACAGTCCCCTTCTACTTGAATTGCTTATTGATTCAATACACTCATAGAAACTTCTTTTTTGTAGTTTATTACATATAACAGGCAAGCTTACAAGTTGCTCTAACGAATTAACAAAAGAAAACTTCAGGAAAAAACGAACTGGGCTTCAGCTTCAGTTAAACCCTCACTCACTAACTGCCCTTCCTGTGTTCTGAGCCACATCCTCCAACTGACACTTTCAGAATGTTCCTGAACTCTTCACAGAAGTAGAAGGGGTTAGCAGAGCAGGAAGTATAGACGTAGGGGGGGAGCAAGCAACGAGATTTAGATTAGCTGAACTTAGATCAGACTCGAGTGAAAGCATAGGGGCAGGATGATCGGATGAACTTGGCAGTTCCTGCGGGATGTTTGTCCACACCTGGATGTGGATGGCTCCCTGGTGCGTGGAGTCGATGACCCCTGGGATGATGAGCAATCCCTGTTCAGCGGCAGAAGCTTTTGGCAAGACCAGCCCAATGGTCTCCGTGGGGATGGGATCACTACACTGAGCTGGAGCAGCGAAGATCTCATAGGGGAGCTTCGGGGGAAGGGTTTGAGGTGCGGACCTTGGTTCCGGGCTGGGGAGATGCCCGGGTGCGGGCCTCCCCAGCGGGCATTGGGAGCACCTGGTCTTAGACCTCCCTGGGGGTCTTCGCCCTCTGGGGGGAGACCCCCTTCCGTACGGGCTGTAGGCCCCCCCACCGGGCAGCCTACAATCCTTACGGAAGTGTCCTGGCTTGTTGCAATTGAAACACTCGTCTCGGGGCTGTCTCATGGCAGCGGAGAGGGCTGCGGCTAGAAGGCTGGCTTGATGGGTGAAAGACCCGATATCCTGGCAAGCCTTAAGCATGTCGGCCAGTTCGGGGTTCCTACCTAGACCTGTGACTGCTTTGCGGCACTCAGCGGAGGCGTTCTCTTTGGCAAGGCGCTTAAGGAGTTCGCCCTGGGCCTCCTCGTTGTCAACCTGCCTTTTGAGGGCCTCCTGGAGCCTGTTCACGAATTCGGCATAGGGCTCCTGAGGCTTCTGCCGGACGCTAGAAAAGCTTTGGGCTGGCCGTCCGGTGCTGGGGACTTTCAAAAACGCCTTGTAGGCGCATTCAGAGGCGACCGTAAGGGTGGCCTCTGGCAGGACAATTTGTGCGTTGGGGTTAGTGAAAGCTTCGCAGCCATAAAGCTGCGCGGCGGTGTAGGCGCCGCCAGAGGCTGCTCCTCTGCTTATGCACTGCTGGCGGTACTTGCTTTCCCAGATCACATACTGTGCGGGATTTAAAAGCATGCGAAAGGTGGTTTTCCAGTCCTCCGGAACCATTAGGTGGTTCCTGGCGACTGCTTCCAACATGCCTCTCACATAGGGGCTGGTGATTCCTACGTCCCGCATTGCCTTGCGGAGCTCAGTGAGAATGTTATAACCTAGGGGGCGGTACTCGACAACTCGCCGAATGATGCCATCCTCCCCCTCGTTATCTGTGTAGTGGACAGGGCACATGGCAAGGATGTCGGCATCGTCTTCCGTCAGGGTTTCCTTCTTTTGTAGATCGTGGCTAATACGCTGTTAGGGTTTTGAAACCCGCGCCATTACGTGGCGCCGACGGAGGTGCGGTGGCTTTAGAAAATGAAGGCGGAGCGAAGGGAGGAGGCAGCCGAGCCGCGGGAGAATTTGAAGGAGGCGGGGAAGCAAGGGAGGCAGAGGGAGGACAGGCGTCCAATTTAGTGGATAGAGAAAATTCCGGGGGTGAAACTGAAGCTGAAGGGTCGAAAGGAGGGCGATCTACAGCAACGGAGCCATAGACCTGCAGGCTGATGGCGACATAACATTGCCTCCACGTCAGTAGCAGTGATATCGGCGCGCGAGGCTCTGTGTGAAGAGTGCGCCCGATGTTTTCCCAATCCTTAAGATTCAATGTCCCCCTTTCTGGGTACCATGGACATTGAGCTTCAATCTCCTCAACCAATTTGCGCAGCTCCCCTCTCTTTATGGAGACCCTGCCGCATTTCGCTAGCGCTTTCAATTCGCTAACGTGCTTGTCATAAGCCCTGCTTTTGCAAGCTCCCATACTTACCGTTGGTTCGTCAGACGAGAGAGAGTGTCCTAGAACTCGAGTCCCTGGATGCGCCGATCCAGCGGACGGGCGGTACCGAGAGGTGGGTCCCTGGATGCGCCGATCCAGCGGACGTCGGTACCGCGGCCCTTTCCCAGGCGACGGTAAGCAGGGTGGAGGTTTGAGGATTCCCGGGTTTCGGCACCAGCTTGTAGTCATCCCCGCAGGGTCGTCGCTAAGGAAGAGGCGAGGTAGCGGAGGTTTCATCTGGTGGAGAGCGCCAGCAGCGGGAGCGTGGGTGTCCGTGTACCTAGCGACTCTGCGGCGTGCTGGTTCCTGGCACCTTTTACTATGATGATTATAGCGGGGGCGTGTAGAAGGGCGGATCGGGGATAAATCTGGGAGAGCGGGAGAGCGGGAGCCTGAGAGATCATCATGTGATACGCCATGATCTGCACCTGGCTGCTACCATGCGATAAAGGAAGGCAGCGTCTGGGCCTAATCCTCACCTGAGGGGCAAGACCATTTGTCCCTTTGTCACAGGACACCCGGTGGTTGTAGGCCAGGCAGTTCATGACCCGTGACTCATCGCCGAGTGAGGGGTAGAGGAGCGGTGCGACCAGAAGGCAATGCAGGCGCGCCGGTGTTCCAGCGCTCTACCACGGTGCTGCTGGGTCAGCAGCTCATCCCTACATCTCCTTCTTTTTTACATTTAGAAGGGAGGCTGAATTGTTAGGAGGCGATTTAAAGGGACGCTCACCTCCCCTCCGCCCGTTTGGCCAAGCTGGCCGAGCTGCTTGTACGGCAATAGAACTTAGTTGCGATGTAGGGGAAAGTTAAAGGGTTTCTTGCACACGTTACAGGCAAAAGTAGATATGCATCGAGCAAGGCAAACTCCAATAATAAAGCATACAATCAAACCAATGCAGAATTGAACGATAGTACAGTATCTGACGCTCATGCACTTTCATATGAATCAACAATGACAAACAATCAATGGCGGCACGATTATCTAAGATTAAACTTGGCGAAACCTCCTGTTGCTTTCGGAGACCAGAGCATCCAAAGGCAGTTAGTGGTAGAATTGGTGGACTTCGCATGAGGGCACAGGCCAGAACGGCCGATAGTCTTGGTGTTACAGGAAATAAGTCCGAGGATTCCCACAAGGGAAGTCGCGAGGGAAACATACTCCGCATATGGCTAAGAGCCGCTGATAAATCCGGCAAAAAGGGGGGCCGAAGGGAA
Source organism: Sphaerodactylus townsendi (assembly GCF_021028975.2). NCBI lineage: Eukaryota > Metazoa > Chordata > Lepidosauria > Squamata > Sphaerodactylidae > Sphaerodactylus > Sphaerodactylus townsendi. The sequence goes on from NW_025949618.1 coordinate 8,320, forward strand.
GGGGGAGCGACGGCGGTGGCGTGGGCTTCGGAGGTGGAGCCTGAGGCAGGGCGATGGTGAAGGCGGCAACAGAGAGTTCCGACGAGACGGATACAGCAACAACAAATAACATAACTTCTAAAAAATTAAAGCATGCAATAACTTCCATGATCAGCTGGGTTACAGTACTCAATAATTCCTTTGGAGTTAAAACAAAGGGCATCGCGTAATAGATGGAAACAATAAACATAGCTAAACAATACAAAGGCTAGGTGATGAAAGGAAAAAAGGAGACAGGCCATGGAAACATAATTGTCCAATGCTACGGCTCTTGCTGTTTGTACCAAAACCTTTAGAGCGATGGTGGTAGAGTCCATGGATTTCTCAAGAACGTAGAGAGAGAGCTACTGATAGTCTTTAGCATTTGCAAGTTCAGTGACCCCCACGAGCAAGGCTGCGAGAAAAGGCATGTTCCGATAACAATCAGGTGGCTGGAAACAGCGGAGAGTTCCAAAGGTTAACCTATCAGGAATGTTCCTGGCTGCAACTTCAGACTCCAGCCAGGGGGCGGCAGGGAGGGAGAGAGATTGGCGGCTGTAGATGAGGAACAGCGACACCTGGCGTCAACCTCTGAGTCATAGCTGGCCCAGGCAGAAGGGCGAAAGCGTTAGCGGTGACGGCGAATTGCTCCCAGATGTTGGTCTGGTCAAAGCTCATCAGGGGGTGGCCGACTGCCACCGGCAGGAGGCAGCAGAGCAGGCAGAGAATGGTGACTGCCGAGTTAGCGGTGATGATCGTAAAGATGGCAGCACAGGGAACCCTCGGGTGTCGCCGGGATAACCTTGCTGGCGCCCGGCAGCTCTCGAGCTTGGCTGGTGGTTGCCTTGACATCCCCACAGGTCATCCGGATCTTTGGACCGTCCCGAGCGTCGGCGTCGGCGTCTCCCGTTAGAGACATGGCCGGGATCCTCCAGAGAGATCTGTTCCATCTCCGGGATGGGGTTGGTTTCCTCCTGGCGCCATTCCATGGGCTGGCCGGTCATGGCGAGTCCGGGATCCACAAGGGGACCTGTAGGAAGAAAGGACTGAAACACTTACCCTTCCCCAGGTTATGGGAGGGGGCGAGGGTCCATAAGGCTCGGTTCTAGAAGCGGATGGCGGGGAGGTCAAGCGTCGAGTTTTTGTTTGAGTTAGTTTTTTAATATAAGAAGGCTTATTTTGCAGCCTGCGTGAAGGTTGCTTTTAATACAATCTACTGGGGGCCGCCTACTCCTCTTGCTGTTGTTTGACGGAAAGGGCAGAGGGTAAGCGATCCTGATGGAAGCTGGCTTCAGAGCGTCATCAGAGATGCGTCAAAGCGAGGAGTCCGAACTCGAGGGAGGAGGGGGAGCTATAGCGGACCCTGAGGGAATTGTGGGTGTGCATCATGCATTTGCAACACAAAGGAGGGCTTGGATGCGCTTTTGGGTGATGGATGCATCGAGGAGACAAGCAATCAGGCGATTAGGGGTAAATTTCGCACACAAAGGGGGAGGGTGTAGCTGCTTTGCGGGGAAAATGTACTTACCGTGACCTTGATGGTTAATGCCCGAGAGGCTGGAATGGTGCTGAATTTATGTCGAATTATCTTGAGGAGATGCTGCCCGCCGAGGCAGCTCCTTAAGGGGCGGCTTCGGTTGAGCGCCGGGAGCACAAGCTGAATTCACACCTTTGCCCTGCGGCTTTGGCAAGCACCACCCACCCAGATCATGAGTGGATCTGTGTTTACAGCAACCCCATAGCACAGACCTGTCACCAGCGGTGCTGCGGTACCAGGATGAGGCGGAGATTTTTTAATCCAGGGAGGGCCAGTCAGCCAATTGGCCCTCCGCGCCTTTGCTTAGTTGAAAAAATAGAAGGAAGGAAGGAGGGAGGGGGAACAGCTCCTGGGGGGGTTAGGGAGTGAATTCAGGAGACAATACAAAGGGTACGCAGAAGAAAGAAAAAAGGGGGGGGGGGAGGTTTTGGAACTTTACCTTCCCCTCCTGTAAGAAAAGAAGACCTTGGTAGGACTGAACTAAGCTTCCTGCACTTACAAAGCGGGAGGCTGTGTAAAGGTGGAGATGTGGCTGAGAGAGCCCCCCAAGGCATTCGTGACCTAAGCAAAGGTGTTCCCGGCGGGGAGAAATGTGGGTAAGAACCCGCGGGAAATAAGTCCTGGCTCCATATATAAACTTGTTACTTTCGCCAATGTAGAGGTAATGTAAGGGCTCAGACAGCCAAAGAAAAGGGTTCTCAAGGAAAAGCTTTAAAGAAGAATTTGAGGGTTTAACTAAGATGGAGGCGGCTCGAAGCAGGCTCCACAGGCATCCTAGGGAACATGCGCGAGCTGTGTCCCGCTCAAGGCTGATGCTGTAATGGGTGAAACCTTTCAGGGCACTGGCACACATAATCAAAAGGAGAAAAACTTTAATTGAGGCACAAGAGCGTAGCTTAGAAGCAATGGAAAAATCCCTCTTATGAGGGGGAAACTTTAGGGGTCTCTGAGAAGGGGGCAAGACATACAGAACATATAAAGCAGAGCACATATAAAGTAATGAGGAGGATTGCATCTCTGATTTGAGGTCTTGCTCTCTGGATCTTGCAGGGCGATTCCTTTGCAGGCTGCGATCCTGCTTTCCCTGAGGTACTGACGATTTTGCTGCCACTGGGAGCTTTGAGCTTAGGGCTTTGCACAGGCTCAGAGGCTATGAGATCTGGTTTGAACCTTACAGCTGGAGAGGGCCAAGGGGGCTTCTTCTTCATGAAGGACTTTGGGTTTAAGGCCATTGTGCGAGCATCTTCCCCTTTCCATGCCTCATTGTCCTGTAGATTGGCTATGGGGCATTCTGAGGAGGGTTCAAAACGGCAGTCCTCTTGGTTAATGAGACGGACTGGGCATAGTGCCAGAATGTTGGCGTTCTCTTCCGTCAGCATTTCTTTCTGTGGCAATTCAGTGACTGTGGACTCTGCAGAGATTTTGAAATGCGTGCCACTCTGGGGCACTGGCGGAGGCATGGTGACTTTGGAAGTTGTCAAGGAAGACTCCACAGTCCCCTTCTACTTGAATTGCTTATTGA
>NW_025949619.1:0-11392 GCF_021028975.2 Sphaerodactylus townsendi
AGATCCAGAAGGGAAAGGTCGGAGCCCTCTTTGGGGGCTACCGCACCTTCCGCAGTAACATTCAACCTCTCCATGTCAAGACACCAGAGGTCCACTGCACTAGGAATATAGATGAATTAAGATTCCTGCCACAATGTAAGGAATTCCATAGAAGCAGAAATAAAAGGCTTTTTGGATGTAAAAGTCCGTTTATTAAGACAACTTAGAAAGCTCACGTACACGTAGTGGCAGGAATGACACTTCCCGCCAGAAGCACAGGTTATAACACCATTCACCCCATCCCCCTTCCTGCTTCCCATGGGAACGGAGTCCTCATCTCCCGCGCAAAGATAAAGTCTCCGCCGATGCAGCTGGCCCATCGCCCGGGCTGTGGAATGCACTCAAGGTTACTTCACCATCAACACCATTGAATCCTTTACACTCTGCTTCCCTTAAAGAAGACCCCTCCCCCCCAGGTTTATGCGGAAAGGCGCGGTGGAAAGCAGAAATAAGGGTGGGGGCGTCAATATTTTTGGAATAAACCCATTGATTATACCCAGAGGAATATCCCACCCAAGAGACTAAATATTGCAAGCGTTTGCGATTAAAGCGAGAGTCCAGGATAGCGTCAATTTCGTAGTGCTTGTGACCATCAATAATAGTTGGTGGGGGCCTCTCCTCATGTGGTCGTACAGGCATCGGAAGCGGGAGCCTCCTGGAGTAAACTGGAATGGAAGACAGGATGAATGTTACTAAGAGAGGTAGGCAAATCCAATCGGGCAGTGACATCATTAATCACTTTTAGTAATCTGGTGTGCGTCCCACGTAATCTTTTGCCTAGTTTGGAAAAATTTATGCACGTCTCTGAGATTTTTGGTAGACAAATACACCCAAGAGCCGTTTCCACACGCAGAGGAAAATCCGAAGCGGTGCTTATCCGCTTGCAGCTTTGGGGAGTCCTTAGCCTGCTGTAAGGCATGTTCCGACTTCCATTTCCATCCCTCAAGCATAGGGGATGAAATCCATTGTTGAAACTCTGGAGGATCCAAAGTTTCGTCGCTGGTAGTTGCGCAAACGCGGGAACGAGCCACCAGACACAATTTCAAAGGGGGTTTTCTTTGTACTGCTATGAACCGCATTGTTATAGGCTTATTCAAGCAGTCTTAGAATGAGCTCGCACTCAATTGTCTTGTTGGTAGTTGGTGTAATAACGTCAATCCTGTTCTAGGGTTCTGTTCGCTCTCTCCTCGACTCACCGCCACTTTGAACGTTGGTAGGGGGCTACGATCGCCGGGGCGACCCCCAACAACCCCAAAAAACGCCTTCCAGAACTTCTGAAATGAATTGGGGGCCGCTGTCGGAGACCACCTTAACGGGGGCGGAATGGTAGACGGTAAACATGTTGAATGAACAGCCGCGCTAACTTAGGATGGAGGGGATGGAAGCACATGGAATAAAATGGGCTTGTTTAGAAAAATAAGTCCACCACCACCCACAAGACCGGGTGGTTGCCATGACTTTCGGGCAAATCTGTAATAAAATCCATGGAGATGACTTCCCAAGGGCGGGAGGCCACTGAGAGGTTTCAACAGCCTATGGGCTTCTTTCCCCGAATGGTTTTGGCTTCTGCACAAACAGAGCAGCCTTTAATATATGCCTCAATGTCCTTGGCGCATTAAGCGCCACCAGAACTGACGGCGGGCCAAATGCAGAGTTTTCAGAAAGCCAAAATGTCCAGCCGGAAGGGCATCGTGGCAGGCTTCAAGAACCTGCTTGCGGAGGGGGGGGGAGGCACGCATTAACATTCCCCTCTCCGGCCAAACTCCATTCTCCAAACGCAATTGGGAGTCACTTTCCTCCGCTGGAGGTTTCGTGCAGCCCCGCTTCCTCGAAGTTCCCGTGAGGAAAGGAGAGGACGAGACTAGGAATGGGCGTGTGAAGGAGGAGTGGACGCCAGATCGGGTGACAGCCAGTCCTAACTGGGAGGGGGAGAGGAACAGTGCGTGGAACGCCTCGTAAGGCAGGCCTCCACCCCCCTCCCCGGGTAGGCGCCGGAGGAGCCGCCATTAGCCAAGCTTCTATTGGTTTTCCCGGGGAAAAAATGGATCGTGAAAGAGAAACGAGAAAAGTTGAAATCGCCTCAACGGAGTTGTTTTATGGATATCTTGAGGGGGGTGGAAAGAAAACAGGCCTTTGCATCCTAATTCAAACCTGAAAGGGGCGTTTAGCCCCAGCCAGGTAGTGCGGCTGGGCGGAGAGTGCTACTTTGATGGCTGCAGTCTCTTTATCCCCTACAGCCCAGTTGAGTTCAGCACCAGAGAATTTCTTTGATAAATAAGCACACGGAACCAGCCTACCATCTTTATTTTTTTCTGCAACAGGGCTGCCCCCAAGCCGCTTTGTCCGGTGCGCATCCACGCGGAACCACAAACGGGAGATCTGGGTCAGGGTGCTTTAGGATAGGTTCGGTGGTAAAAGCAGTATCTTTGGCGAGCTGAAAGGTTGTTTGACATTCCTCAGACCAGGAAAGGGGGGCCCCGGGCTTGGCGGACAGTGGATCTTTACCCTTAGTGCTTAAGAGGTCTGTGGAGAGGGAGAGTCAGCTCAGCTGTAATTGGGGTATAAAAAGTCACGGCAGAAATTTTAGCAAAACCTGTGAAAAGATTGGAGTTCTTTTGGCGGTTGGTGGGGGCAGGGCCATTGGAGTGATCAAGGCGTCAATTTTAGCAGGACATCCATTTTCAAGCCCTCGGGTATGATCCGGTAACCCAAATAGTCAATGGAGGTCTGGTGAAAACAGCATTTGGAGAGTTTGGCAAAGAGAGAATTGTTGAGCAAGCGTTGCCTAATACTTCCCGAACCAATGCTTCATGCTCCTCTATGGTTTGTGAACAAATTAAAAACGCCATCTAAGTATACCACAACTCCCTTGTACAATAAATCATGGAGAACTTCGTTGATGAGGGCCATAAAAGCCCCGGGGGCCCCACTCAACCCGAATCACATTATCAAGCATTCAAACTGTCCAAACTTTCGTAAGTTAAACGCAGTCAAGCAAGTCTATAGCCTTCAGCAATTCTGACCCTGTAGTAAGCTTCTCTCGAGTCTAATTTAGTAAAGATGCGCCCTTTGCCCAGTGCATCTAAAAGGTCCTTTGATCAAAGGCAAAGGATATTTATTGGACAGGGAGACTGTATTTCGAGATTTCGATACACCGTGCAAAGTTTAAAGACCCATCTTTTTTTTTTTTTTACAAACAAAACGGGAGCAGCGCAGGTGTGCTTGGTAGTCGCCAGATGAAACCGCGAAAGCGAGGTTCTTGTCCAAGAAGGCACGTAGCTCCTTCTCCTCATTGGGACTCATAATGTAGATTCTACCTTTGGGGCAGTTGCGCCAGCCTGGCTGTACAACTACTTGCAACAGTGTCTCTATGGGGTGGCAACTGATCGCATTCTCTTGCCTCTGAAAAACTCTGGCCATCTCGGTACGCAGGTGGGATGCCAATAGACTCGGGAGCAATCGCTGATGCAGCTTGTGAGGGGTGTGTGTCAGGAGAATGCAAGTTTTCCCTCCAATTTACGTGTGCACCGCAGGGAGGGTCAGTAAATTCTAAGATCCGGTTTCTTTCCAAATGAACTTCTTTGCTCATGTAATAATAACCATGGCATGCCCAAAACTATGGAGTGTTTGGCCACTGGCACCAAAATAAAACTAATTTTCTCTCAATGGTCGGGCGCAACGGAGGAGAACCGGGTTGTGTTTTGAACTGGGCCGGTCCTTCGCTCCTCGAAGAGGGCTGCCGCCCATTTGGGCAGGAATGGTATGGGCTTAGCCAGGGGAATTTGGTCCAGACCTTAGCTCCTCTGCTACCCAGCCGCATTAAGCCGGAGCAGCCAGAATCCACAAGGGCCGCAGGCTATAATGCGAGTATGTTTAGCGGGGTTGGCCAGAAACGCTTTTGACAGTAATGGGAGCGCTGCCTTCACTCACCGCGCCAGGAGTCGGACCCATATCCATGGGTGGGGGGCTGAAGAAAGGCAAACAGCTGCTTCCCCCTCCTCTAGGTCGCCTTCGATGACCGCTTTAGAAGAGCCCGTCGGGCGCCTCCCCGATCGGCGTGGTGGCTTGGCAGATGGAGTGCGCGTGGCTGGAGCTGCTGGTTTTTGTTTCTTCGCCGACAGCTATAGATGACCTTGGTCCTCCGCAGAGTAAAGGCACAATCCCCAGTCGGGCGACACGGGCCAGAGGTGGCTGTCTCGGTAGGGGCGGCTGGGCTTGCCTTGGCAGGCACGAGTGGCAGGTTTTCGGCGTACGGCCTCCGGCACGAAATATTCCAAGCTTAGACGCCACCTGGGATCCCAACTGGATCCAACCAGCAACAGTGCGAGGAACCCGACTTAAAAACACCGCTTCACGCTTCTTGCCGGGCCAACAGCATCTGAGAAGTATTCGCGATTTCGGCGCGCTCAGGCCACTCAGGAGGGAGCCCAGCAGCCGCCATTCACGAAATTCACGGGCAAAATTCTGCAAACGGATCTGCTGCCCTGCTGGATAGCTCTTTGATGGTGCTGATAAATTCTACTTTCGCCTCGATCTTGGAAGCGCCGCTTCTTAAGGCTTTGGAGGAATGCGGGCACCGTATGAGTATCTTCATCTTGCAAATCCAAAAGGGTCACAAACCAGTCGGCTGCTGCCCCATCCGTGACTGAGCCGATGTCCCGCATTTTTTCGCGCTCAGACCGTATATAAATCATCATAGTCCTCCAAGTGGGCACTGAGCTGCAAAATGAAGTAGGGAAGCTTAAAGCGGTCCCATCAAAACGGGCAGGTGGTCGGGGGCCTATAGTAACCCCCTTCCATCGCTCTTGGCGCCTGCAGGGCGCTGCACGGGTTGAGCAGGTTACGGGCAGCCGCTGCACAGGGGGCCGGAATCAGGGGCGCTATCAATACCGTACGCTTGGCGCTTAGTGGCAGGACTCCAGCCACGTGGCCAGTTCTCTGGCCGTGCGCAGCGTGATCAGTAACAGCATAGACTCCAACTTGGGGCTTCCCTGGTCTGCTGCCTCCTCAGCCCCCTCTCAAACGCAGCCATCTCTCTCTCCCTGCGGGTCAATGCATCCTGGTGCGCATGCAGGGCCGTTTTTTCTCGCCCCTAATTTAGCCAGTTCGGCCCCGCTTAATAGCTGCAGTAAGCTCACTTTGCGTGCGAAGCGCCTTTGAACGCTTTCGCGTTGCCGTTGTAAATCCAGTCTGGAGTGTTCCAGGACTTTATCATGGACTGACAGATTCTGGGCATATCTGTCGTTGGAGCGCATTTATGGCACGGTCCATCTCCCAGCTGGACTTCTTTGCGTTGCCGTTCCCGGTCCCTCTGCAGGTTTTCGCGCTCTTGCTGCAACTGTGCCCGTTCCTCCTCCCATAGCTGACGTTCCCGGGTCCATGCTTCTTGGGCATCTCGCAGTCGCCCCACTTCCTCATCCCAGGTCTCCTTCGATGGGAGAGGGAACAGATCCGGCTGGGAGTGCAGGCTTTCTTCGGACTCTTCGCCGCCTGGAAGCTTGCATTATCGGAGACACCGTGATACCGAAAGCCCACTCGTGGTTCCTTGCGGTGCAGCCGCTGACCGATCAGGGGGGGTCCGATTCGAAGGCGGTACGGACACCTCCTCAATCCCGTGTTTAGTCCCAGTGTCCTCTGACGGCCCCAGTGCTGTGCCAATGCGGCTCTGGGAGCATCACCAAAATACGAGTCCAGGAATCGCTCAATGGACTCTCCTGGGTTGCCGCGATGAAAGGTGGTCAGGCCCGCCTCTTCATGACAGGTTGCATCTGAGGTTTGTAATCCATAACAAAACGGGTAGAGATCCGATCCACAGGCGCCGATCCATAGATACCAGCCCCAAACCTTTACTCAGCGTAAGTTCCCATGGTCGCTCGCCACGCCCCTCGCTCCAACGTGAGTAAAGGAAGACTCCGCAATGATACGCAGGACGGAAAGAGTCAGCGAAGCCCATTTCTCAAGCCTCGTCTTCCAGATCCAGAAGGGAAAGGTCGGAGCCCTCTTTGGGGGCTACCGCACCTTCCGCAGTAACATTCAACCTCTCCATGTCAAGACACCAGAGGTCCACTGCACTAGGAATATAGATGAATTAAGATTCCTGCCACAATGTAAGGAATTCCATAGAAGCAGAAATAAAAGGCTTTTTGGATGTAAAAGTCCGTTTATTAAGACAACTTAGAAAGCTCACGTACACGTAGTGGCAGGAATGACACTTCCCGCCAGAAGCACAGGTTATAACACCATTCACCCCATCCCCCTTCCTGCTTCCCATGGGAACGGAGTCCTCATCTCCCGCGCAAAGATAAAGTCTCCGCCGATGCAGCTGGCCCATCGCCCGGGCTGTGGAATGCACTCAAGGTTACTTCACCATCAACACCATTGAATCCTTTACACTCTGCTTCCCTTAAAGAAGACCCCTCCCCCCCAGGTTTATGCGGAAAGGCGCGGTGGAAAGCAGAAATAAGGGTGGGGGCGTCAATATTTTTGGAATAAACCCATTGATTATACCCAGAGGAATATCCCACCCAAGAGACTAAATATTGCAAGCGTTTGCGATTAAAGCGAGAGTCCAGGATAGCGTCAATTTCGTAGTGCTTGTGACCATCAATAATAGTCGGTGGGGGCCTCTCCGGCGGGTCGTGCCAGGCATCGGAAGCGGGAGCCTCCTTGAGCAAGCTGGAATGGAAGACAGGATGAATGTTACTAAGAGAGTTAGGCAAATCTAAGCGGGCAGTGACATCATTAATCACTTTAGTAATCTGAAAAGGTCCCACGAATCTTTTGCCAAGTTTGGAAAATTTATGCACGTCTCTGAGATTTTTTGTAGATAAATACACCCAAGAGCCCACACGCAGAGGGAAATCCGAGCGGTGTTTATCCGCTTGCAGCTTTTGGGAGTCCTTAGCTTGTTGTAAGGCGGTCTGGACCGTTTTCCATCCCTCGGCTAGGGATGAAATCCATTGTTGAAACTCTGGAGGGTCCAAAGCTGTCGCGGGTAGTTGTGGCAACGGCGGGAAGGAGCGACCAGACACAATTTCAAAGGGGGTTTTCTTTGTACTGCTATGAACCGCATTGTTATAGGCGTACTCCGCAAACGGAATAAGCTCGCACCAATTATCTTGGTGGTAGTTGGTGTAACAACGTAAATACTGCTCTAGGGTTCTGTTCGTTCTCTCCGTCTCGCCGTCACTTTGAACGTGGTAGGGGGCGGCGACGGCCGGGGCGACCCCCAACAACCCCAAAAACGCCTTCCAGAACTTTGAAATGAATTGGGGGCCGCGGTCGGAGACCACCTTAACGGGGGCGGAATGGAGACGGTAAACATGTTGAATGAACAGCCGTGCCAATTTAGGAGCGGAGGGGATGGAAGCACATGGAATAAAATGGGCTTGTTTAGAAAATAAGTCTACCACCACCCACAAAACCGTGTTGCCATGACTTTCGGGCAAATCTGTAATAAAATCCATGGAGATGACTTCCCAAGGGCGGGAGGCCACCGGGAGAGGTTTCAATAGCCCATGGGGCTTTCCCGGGATGGTTTTGGCTTCTGCACAAACCGAGCAGCCCTTGATGTATGCCTCAATGTCCTTGCGCATTGCGCGCCACCAGAACTGCCGGCGGGCCAAATGCAGAGTTTTCAGAAAGCCAAAATGTCCAGCCGAGCGGGCGTCGTGGCAAGCTTCAAGAACCTGCTTGCGGAGGGGGGGAGGCACGTACCAACATTCCCCCCTCCGCCAAACTCCATTCTCCAAACGCAATTGGGAGTCGCTTTCTTCCGCTGGAGGCTCGTGCAGCCCCGCCTCCTCAAGTTCCCGCAGGAAAGGAGAGACGAGACTAGGAATGGGAGGAGGAGGAGGAGTGGACGTTTGAGATCGGGTGACAGCCAGCCCCAACTGGGAGGGGGAGAGAACAGTGCGTGGAATGTCTCGTAAGGCAGCTCCACCCCCCTCCCCGGGTAGGCGCGAGAGCGCGTCAGCCAGTTTATTGGTTTTCCCGGGGAAAAAATGGACTGTAAAAGAGAAACGAGAAAAGAAATCGGCCCAACGAAGTTGTTTTGCGGACATCTTGAGGGGGGTGGAAAGAGCTGCCAGGTTTTTGTGATCCGACCAAACCTGAAAGGGGTGTTTAGCCCCCTCCAGCCAGTGGCGCCAAGTGGAGAGTGCTACTTTGATGGCCGCAGTCTCTTTATCCCCTACAGTCCAGTTGAGTTCAGCACCAGAGAATTTTTTAGACAAATAAGCACACGGAACCAGCCTACCATCTTTATTTTTCTGCAACAGGGCTGCCCCTAGTGCTTTGTCCGAGGCATCCACGTGAACCACAAACGGGAGATCTGGGTCAGGGTGCTTTAGGATAGGTTCGGTGGTAAACGCAGACTTTAAGAGTTGAAAGGCTGTTTGACACTCCTCAGACCAGGAAAGGGGGGCCCCGGGCTTGGCGGACAGTGGATCTTTACCCTTAGTGCGTAAGAGGTCTGTGAGAGGGAGAGTCAGTTCAGCGAATTGGGGTATAAAGTCACGATAGAAATTAGCAAAACCAAGAAAAGATTGGAGCTCTTTGCGGTTGGTGGGGGCAGGCCATTGGAGGACTGCGTCAATCTTAGCAGGATCCATTTTCAAGCCCTCGGGCGAGATCCGGTAACCCAAATAGTCAATGGAGGTTTGGTGAAAACAGCATTTGGAGAGTTTGGCAAAGAGAGAATTGTTGAGCAAGCGTTTCAAAACCTCTCGAACCAATGTTTCATGCTCTTCTATGGTTTGTGAGTAAATCAAAACGTCATCTAAGTATACCACAACTCCCTTGTACAATAAATCATGGAGAACTTCGTTGATAAGGGCCATAAAAGCCCCGGGGGCCCCACTTAACCCGAATGGCATTATCAAGTATTCAAACTGTCCAAACTTTGTGTTAAACGCAGTCAAGTGTTCATAGCCTTCAGCAATTCTGACCCTGTAGTAAGCTTCTCTTAAGTCCAATTTAGTAAAAATGCGCCCTTTGCCGAGTGCATCTAAAAGGTCCTTGATCAAAGGCAAAGGATATTTATTGGACAGGGAGACCGCATTGAGACCTCGATAATCTGTGCAAAGCCGTAAAGACCCATCTTTCTTTTTTACAAACAAAACGGGAGCAGCGTGTGTGTGTTTGGTAGCCCGCCGTATGAACCCGCGAGCGAGGTTCTTGTCCAAGAAGGCACGAAGTTCCTTCTCCTCATTGGGACTCATGCGGTAGATTCTACCTTTGGGCAGTTGCGCCCCTGGTTGTATAACGATTTTGCAGTCAGTGTCTCTGTGGGGTGGCAACTGATCGCATTCTTGCTCCTGAAAAACTCTGGCTAGATCATGATACGCAGGTGGGATGCCAATAGAATCGGGAGCAATCGCTGAAGAAGCCAGGGAGGGGGGTGTGTCAGGAGAAGTTGGGTTTTCCCCCCAATTCATGTGTTCACCGCAGGGAGGGTCAGTGAATTCTAAGATCCGTTCTTTCCAAATGAACTTTGGTTCATGTAACAATAACCATGGCATGCCCAAAACTATGGAGTGTTTGGCCACTGGCGCCAAAATAAAACTAATTTTCTCCCAATGGTCGGCGCAACGGAGGAGAACCGGCTGTGTTTTGAACTGGGCCGGTCCTTCGTTCCCGAGGGGGCTGCCGTCCATTTGGGTGAATGGTATGGGCTTAGCCAGGGGAATTTGGTCCAGACCTAGCTCCTCCGCCACCTGGGGCCGCATTAAGCAGTGGGAGCAGCCAGAATCCACAAGGGCCGAGGCTATAATGCGAGTGTGTTTAGCGGGGTTGGCCAGAAACGCTTGGACAGTAATGGGAGCGCTGCCTTCACTCACCGCGTCAGGAGTCGGGCCCATGTCCATGGGGGCTGAAGAAAGGCAAACAGCTGCTTCCCCCTCCTCTGGGTCGCCTTCGATGACCGCTTTAGACGAGCCCGTCGGAGGCGGCCCCGATCTGCGTGGTGGCTTGGCAGATGGAGTGCGCGTAGCTGGAGCGGTTGGTTTTTGTTTCTTGGGACAGTTGGCGGCTAGATGACCTGGCCCTCCGCAGTAAAGACACAATCCCAGTCGGCGACAGCGTTCAGAGGTGGTTTCGGTAGGGGCGGCTGGGCTTGGCTTGGTGGGCACAGTGGTGGGTTTTGGGCGTGGGCGGCCTCCGGCACGAGCGTATTCCAAACGAGACACCACCTGGGACCCCAACTGGATCCAATCTGCAATAGTACGAGGAACCCGAATTAAAAACACCGTTTCACGCAGCTTGCCGTCCACAGCATCCGAGAAGTATTCGCATTTCATGCGTTCAGGCCACTCAGGAGGAAGTCGAGCAGCCGCCGCACGAAATTCACGGGCAAATTCTGCAAACGGGCGGTTGCCTTGCTGGATAGTTTTGATGGTGCGGATAGCCTCATTCTCGGCGCCTGGATCTTGGAAGCGCGCTCTTAAGGCTTGGAGGAATGCGGGCACCGTGCGAGAGTCTTCATCTTGCAAATCCAAAAGAGTCACGAACCAGTCGGCTGCTGCCCCATCCAGGACTGAGCTGATGTCCCGTATTTTTTCGCGCTCAGACCGGTATAAATCATCATAGTCTTCCAAGTGGGCATTGAGTTGCAAAATGAAGTAGGGAAGTTTGGAAGCGGTCCCATCGAAACGGGCTGGTATCGGGGGCCGATAGTAGCCCCGTTCCACGGCTCTTGGCGCCTGCTGGGGTGGTGGTTGCGCGGGTTGAGCAGGCTGGGCAGGCAGCTGTTGTACGGGGGGGGCCGGAATCAGGGGCGCTGGCGGTGCCGCTGGCGTTTGGGTGGCAGGACCCAGGTACGTGGCCCCCCTGGCGCCAGCGTGATCAGTAACAGCATAGACTCCAACTTGGGGCTTCCTGGTCTGCTGCCTCCTTAGCTCCCTCTCCAACGCAGCCAGCTCCCTCTCCTTGCGGGTCAATGCATCCTGGTGCGCATGCAGAGCAGCTTTTTCTCGTTCCAATTTAGCCAGTTCGTCCCGTTTAAGAGCTTCAGTGAGCTCACTTTGCGTGCGCAGGGCCTGAACGCTTTCGCGTTGCCGTTGTAAATCCAGTCTGGAGTGTTCCAGGACTTTATCATGGACTGACAGATTCTGGGCATATTGTCGTTGGAGCGCATCTTTGGCACGGTCCAACTCGAGCTGGACCTCTTTGCGTTGCCGTTCCCGGTCCCTCTGCAGGTTTTCGCGCTCTTGCTGCAACTGTGCCCGTTCCTCCTCCCATAGCTGACGTTCCCGGGTCCATGCTTCTTGGGCATCTCGCAGTCGCCCCACTTCCTCATCCCAGGTCTCCTTCGATGGGAGAGGGAACAGATCCGGCTGGGAGTGCAGGCTTTCTT
>NW_025949620.1:0-11387 GCF_021028975.2 Sphaerodactylus townsendi
CATGGCCAATTGGCCATGCTGGCAGGGGCTGATGGGAATTGTAGTCCATAACATCTGGAGTGCCAAAGGTTCGCCACCACTGACCTAGGGCAAGCCCCTGGCACCCCACCCAGCCCCCAGTCAAACTCCCCCCCATTCCCCCCGCTGCCACGCCACCATGCAGGGCAAGCGAGCTGCTCCCCCCACGCCCTCTCTAGATACGCCACTGAGATTACTTCCAGTCACTAAAACTAATGGATGGATAAATGCAAATTGCAGAAAATTGGCTGGCTAAAGGCTCGATTCCAAGATCACTTGAGGTCGGGCCTCCACAGCTCATTTGAAAAGCCCTGGTGAATTGTCTTTGGTGTTTGGTTTGTGTAGCTTTTTCACACCTGGAGATGGCACTGGTCACATGAAGTTGTGAATGAGCCATCTTTCACCTCCTTTTGAGAACTGCTCATAGCGGGCCAGTACAGAACTGACATTTGGACCGATTTTCTGGTTCTTATTTGAGTGTAAATCTGAAAGCCTCTGTCGAGCATGAGAGAGATGGCCATTTATACCGGTAGTGAGTCAGTCCTGTACAGTACATTGTACAGTACATTGTAGTGTATATCTTTCACCCATCTTTTATGCATTTCTTCAAAACACATTTTGGACACGCAGGGAAGGGCATGTATCTGAAGTAGATTCTTCCCCTGTAATAATTTCGTAGGTCATTTTGGAGCTGTTAATTTTAATTTTTTAATCAGCAGTGAAATCCCAATTTGTTCTCTCTCCTTTCAACAAGAAAATCTCTTTTTGCGAGAAAGGATGGAGTGAATTTACATTACAACAGGCAAATTATTCAGTGCAAGTAGATCAGTGTTGACATAGCGGGTAATGGAAAAAAGACATTCCCATTCCAAGCACTTTCATTTCCATTCTCTGTCTCACATATTCGCCTTCCCGCTGCTGAGCAAATAAGTTACTTGTTCTATTCAGCCAGCAGTTGTAAAGCATTGAAACTTGGCTAGACCTGTTCCAACGGAGGGCAGGCAGACGTGGGGAGTGGGGTGGGGGGAATCTTCCACTCAGCTCCAGCAGTGGGTGTTGCTAATTCCTTGGAATGTTCTTAATGCTGTTCTAATGTACTTTGTAAAGATGACAGATCTTCTGCCATGTAGAATATGGGCAACCAGGATCACCAAGGGGCTAAATTGCTTTCCCTACAAGGAAAGACAAGCCATCTGGACCTTGAGAAGGTAACCAAGAAAGAATCAGAGCGGGGCTTATAAATTATGAGGGAGGACCGAGAAGATGACTTGAGTTTATGAGCATGGAGAAATGAATCTGCCTACAACCAATCTGATGCCCCACATGGAATGAATTCACAGGAATGCAGGCAGAAGTAATTCCGCGGCCTGACCTCACCACTGCCCAGAAGGGGGAAGGTAGGATTTCACAACCTCTTGCTACAGCTTAAACTCTATGCTGCGTAGCATATCTATTAATTTTAGTAGATTTTTGTCACCTTTTGGCTTGAACAGGCGGCTTATAACAAGAACATAAAATCATTTACATGATTTACGGCCCAATCCGGGGGGAGGGGCTAATCGAGAGGCAAAAAGGTCAACGGACAGATACTGCAGGTCTCTGGCATGCCCGAACATGGTGCTGAGCACTGTATCAGTGTTCTCGTGCTGCAGCCAGCCCTGTCGGTGCAGCAAGGGAGGCGGGAGGCATTCCCGGGGTTGGAGCTGATGTTAGTTGGGTTCCACCTGTCAGGTAGCGCCCCTGACATCAAACGGGGCTCTGGTTTCTGCAATGATCATGTGCTTCCTTAAATGGTGGCTTCCTGCCACCTTTATACTTTGTAACCTGTAGTATGTAGATCGTGCCCAAGCGCCAGTTGGGCTGAGAACCCTCTCTGTCAGCTTGAGAACAAACGACTGTCACCTTCTTGCTTTGAAATGTTTTTGCTTTGATGTTCCTGGGGACGGAGGAAGGGGGGGGGGCTTTGGGGCATTAAAAAGGAGTTCTAGAAGAGCCAGGGTTTAGAACTGGCTTCTTCTATGGCCGCGCTGCTGTCTCACAATAAAGATTTCTGATGACAATCACTGAGTCCGATATTGGTCCAGATTCAGGGCTGGACACCACCGAGCTTCCCGCCCACCAAGCTGCCCTCCCCGGCCTTGAACCCATGCCATGAAAGACAGGGCAAATGCCCATTTTCCACTATGAGGGGTTTGTGGGTGGCAGTTTTTATTTGCCTTGCTGCACAGTGGGAAGCCCTTTCCTCGGCTACCACCTGCTCTGGATTGGGCTGCCCCTCCATTAGTCATATTAAAGAGAAACCTTTGTGGAAGCAGATGCTCCCAGTTTATTGATGAAAAAACAAGAATGCTCGGAATAGAAATGGAAACCGGCAAGAGCTGGGCAAAGTTGCAGCCGTCTCCCTTCTGAAAAAGAGAACAGTGGAATTAGGTAGGAAAAGCACCTCTTCCAGCGCACGTAGAGTTTGTTCAGTATTTTCAGGTGGTCTCTGGCTGCCAGACTATTTGAAATGTCTCACTATTTCTACCTTGGTTAGAAAATTTCAGCAGAATAGAAACCGGAAGGCAGATACTATCCAGAAGCTGCCTGGCTTTATGGCGTCTACGAAGTGGTTGTCCCTTTTGCCAGTCTGCATATGGGGAGTCTCCAAAAATGATTTATTTGTGTTTTTGACCACCACCCTGCCCCCCCCCCCCCCGGGGCACCCTGTATTCCAAGCTTTTTCTGCCAAGATCAGTGGTTAGGTCCCTATCGATTTCGATTTCGAATACCTTTAATGGCATATAAATTGTTTAAGATTAACTTAGCAAGATAATAACAGCCTTTACAACTTTACAATTTCTGACGAGTTAAAATTACACCATTTAAAAATTTAGCCATCGCTTCCAACAGCTCGTAGTTGTGGCTGTTTAAAAGATATATAACCTTCTGTTTATCTGTAATGCCTTCACTTCCATGCAGGAAGGGGATTATGTGCTTCTTCCTACCTATCTCATAAAAAGGACAATTCAACAGCATATGAGATACTGTTTCCACAGAACCCATGCCACACGGGCATTTCCTTTCTTTATGCGGGATTCATTCAAGCTCCCACCCCAAAACAACAGCCAATCAGAACATGGGACACCGGGAATGTTTGTGCATGCGTGGAAACGTTTGCAGTGTAAATACAAATGACCTGGGCTCATGCAAAAGAAACTGGAGTTCTTTATCCCAGTCTTGGAGCAGCAGTGGCGTAGGAGGTTAAGAGCTCGTGTATCTAATCTGGAGGAACCGGGTTTGATTCCCAGCTCTGCTGCCTGAGCTGTGGAGGGTTCTCTGGGGAATTCAGATTAGCCTGTACACTCCCATACACGCCAGCTGGGTGACCTTGGGCTAGTCACAGCTTCTCGGAGCTCTCTCAGCCCCACCCACCTCACAGGGTGTTTGTTGTGAGGGGGGAAGGGCAAGGAGATTGTAAGCCCCTTTGAGTCTCCTGCAGGAGAGAAAGGGGGGATATAAATCCAAACTCTTCTTCCTCTTCCGCTCCAAGCTGTTGTTGAGGCTCACGTCTTGCGTTACTCTTTTTCACGATCGTTTTGAGGTTCTGCAGAGCTTCCGTTTTCCTCAATCTGAATTTCTTCTTTTTTGAACTTTAATTTACAGTCTTATGTTTGGAGTTTATTGTGGGCTGAGATTTAGTCTCCTTAATCAGCAAATTCTCCTTAATTTCACTCGGCTGCTCAGCCTGGCTGCCCCTCCTCCCCCCTCCCCCCCCGGCAGTACTTTCGTTCTTCAGAAAACACTGTCCCGATGGTCCCCTCGGACCCGTCCGGCAACTATGTTCCTCTCTAATAGTTCTGTCCCCACGTTTGCGACAGAATTGTCCTTCTTCTTAAGGACCTGATTGTGGTGATTGTGCTGTGGGTATTGTCCTTCTTCTTAAGGACCTGCGCTGACAGCCATGGTTAAACCGGAAGTCGGATTCAAATAATTTAACAACCGGTTCTAGTGGTTGTATTCAAATAATTTAACAACTGGTTGTTTACAAGCACCATTTTAAAACTGGTTCTGCTGAAGTGGTGTGAAGTGGCTGAATCCCACCACTGGCTATGATGTCATACATTGTGAGGGGAACCACATTCAAGGATTATGGTCCCAGACTGAATCTGCCTTACATGTAAACGGCCTGGAGCTCAGGGCAGTGAGATACGCCCTTGTCTCTTTTCTAGCCCCCAACACTGGCAAGAATGCATTGGTATTGACAAACAACACAGCCACAGTAGGCTGGCAGGAACAGGAACAAGCTGGGATTTCAACAGGTAGAGTCTTCCTTGGTGGTCTCCCATCCAAGTACAGTCCCTGCTTAGCCTCCAAGATCAGATGAGATCAGGCTGTGTTATACCATACCTCAACTTGATATCCCACAAAGCCTAAGTTTAAGCAAACCACAGAGCAGTAACAGCGAGTTATCACGAACATCTGAATGCAACTCAAACCAGCAGAACATCGGACAAATCCCTGAACCGTGTCTCTGAAAGTGCACAAGAACAGCACAGCAATCAACTGCTGTCTAAAGGCCATTCTAGACACAGCCAAACAGATCTTCCTAAAAAAGATGGAATTCCAAATCTTCAGTGTTGACCTGTGATGTGCGGCAGATCAGTGGAATTGACTATAACGATGATCTTAACTTTTCTGAAACAACTTCAGGTACCGTTTTGTTACTTTCCTTTTTATTTCAGCAAGACAAACAAATCTGTGATGCCAGCATTGCTCTGTGTGAGAAGTCTGTGTTAAACCTTTCAACAGAATGAAGTGAGCCAGGGAATAATCCTGCCAAAGATAAGCATATTCAGGAGCCATTTATTTCCCTGGGAGTGTGAAACACATTTTAATGACCTCTCACCGAAATGAGTGGAGCTTGGGTGTGCTTCATTGCAGTGGCCCTCTGCCATTGGCTGTTCAAAAGCGCCCAGATTCTCCTGAACCCAAATTGTAAGGCAGAAACCTCATGAAAATCCGCACTCATGCAGAATAATAGAAACTATGTGGTTTATTCTGGTGCCCTGTGAGAGCTGATTTCTAATCCTCTAGAAGGTAATGCAAATTTAATTAAACATTTCAGCACAGTGTTTCAAAAATATAAATTTTACTGTAGTTTTCAAGGTGTCCAAAAGGGCACTAAGTTTCAAGTTTTACTGTAGTTTTCAAGGTGTCCAAAAGGGCACTAAGAAAGATTTTAAAAAAAATATATAGAGAGAAAAGTGAAATTAATGTATTTATTATTGGTTTGACTGGCTGAGGTGATAGTACTTCCTGTCAGGCATTAGTGAAAGCATTTTCTTGCCTCTTAGATATTGCCCGTGGAGGCTCGCTGCAAGAAAAATCCATATGTAGTACTTCTGTCAGCAAAGACGTTCTAAAGAAGAGCTTCTAATAGATATCCACATCTGCCGTTTTGGACACACCAATCCATCGTAGAGATCTTTGCTGTGTCAGACTTCTTCTAGATGAGCTAGCCCAGTAGTTATAAAGGTGTGTAAATGAGGGCACATTTATCATGCTTAGCATGGCTTCCCTTACTTCTGCAAATATCCAACAAAGTAAATCACCTACAGGAATGCTCCAAAAGAACTTCTGAAGTTACATTTCTACTGGCTGTTGTGGTTCTTCAGGCTGTGTGGCTGTGGTCTAGTAGTTTTTGCTCCTAGTTTTTTGCCCACATCTATGGCTTGCATCTTAGAGCCATGTCAGAGTAAGATGTGTTTCTCTCCATAGCACATGCTGTGAGGTGGACGAAACATCTACCCTACCACACCATCACTTTCTACAGTGCCATGGAGAGAAACACGTTTCAGCATGGCTTGCCTCTGATGATGCCATCCATAGATGCAGGTGAAACATTATGAGTAAAAACTATTAGACCACCTAATTGGAACCAGTACGCCACCTGGAGCCAGTGCAGCTGGCGAAGCACAGCCTGAGTGCGTGCCCGCCACAAAGATCCAGTAAGGACCCTCACTACCGCATTCTGGACCAGCTGGAGTTTCCGAAGGAAGCCCAAGGGCAGCCCTATGTAAAGCAAGCTACAGTAATTCAGTCCAGAGGTGACTGTGGCATGGATCACGATGGCTAAGTTGGTTTGGGACAGGTAAGGGGCCCAGGATCAATGTTTCCTCCAGATAAGCCCGGAGCTGCTCAACAACTGCTCTCTCAATTACCTTGCCCAGGAAAGGTAGATTTGACACTGGGCAGCAATTGGCCAGATCCAAAGGATCTAGGGATGTTTTTTTTTAAAGAGTGGCCTTACTATGTCCTCCTTTAAACTACTGGAGAAAATCCCAGTACAGAGGGAAAGCTTAATAATATCCCCCACTGGTGCCTGCTGCACCTTGTCCATGCTGGCTTTTACTAGCTACGGCGGGCACGAGTCAAGAAGGCAGGTTGTGGCCTTAGCTGCCCTCAGGATTCTGTCTGCATCGCCCTGAGAGAGTTAGCTGAATTGGTCCAACGAGGCGCCCAAAGATAGCCCAGTGGACCTCTAGTTTGCTTACTGAAGGAGGACTGGCAGGAAGGTCCTGGTGGAGAGATAAGATCCTATCTGCGAAGCAGCTGGCATCTTGGTCACAGCTGGAAGTCAGTTCCCTCTCAGTTTGGGACCCATCAGTTCAGGTTGTCTGTTGCTGCATTATCCTAAATAATTGTACTGAACACAAACTTGTGGATGTTAACTGCAAAATATTCTCCATTTGCAGTGTCACCACCATCCATTAGGCTTTCATTAGCACCCGATAAGATGTTCTTGGCTCTTCGTCACAAGTCTTTCTCCAAACTCGCCCTGGCTTTCCTCAGTGTTCCACACCAGACCAACACATTCAATGCCTGCATTTCCAGTGCAAGGGCAGTTCTGTCAGAGAAAGCCTCCCAAATCAACACAGCCACCCCCTTCTACCCTTTAGTCCATGACTGACTAAGAACCCAGAAACCTGGGGGGGGGGAGGGGGCTCTTTCAGAGTGACTTTCTTGCCATCCTGCACCCAGGTCTCAATCACACAAGCCAGATCCACCTTGTGCTCTGCAAAAAGTCTTGATCTTATTATTGATGGATCTGGCATTACTCAACATCAATGTCGGAGAAGGGTTACATTCTGTAGTCTCGCTGTCAGTGTGCTTTGGGATGGGCAGGAGGTTGGAAGGACACGAAGCACACCTATATGCCCATGTTCCGGTGGATATAGACTTCTTTGCATATAAGTGTACATGAGTTCTTGTGTGCCTAGTCTCAGAATAGCACTTTGTGCCACTGGCTTATGAAGCTGCTTTTGAACTTGGTAATGGTGGTTGTAAGCCACAGTTCTGTTCTCCTTGACATAGTGATCCATAAATATGAGCACTGACCTCTACAAAATTAATCCATCCTCAGGTAGATTTTCAGACTTACCGGTATATACCTATACACGTGAAGGGCTTGTAATCATTTTGAGCATATATAAAACTTGCTCCTGTACACAATATTTAATCAGGACTTGAAATGCAGCGGCATCTTTGTTGAAAGGAGCACATCTTCTTTGGAAAAAATCTATTGATTTTTGTTTGTACGTGAAGTTCATGATTATTGCACTTAAATGTTGTCAAATGTTTCAGGTGGGAAAGAGCTAATTCAGATATATAGTTTACCAGATGCTGACTTATCTTTAACTTGCTTTGTAAATGATTTCTTTGTATGGTAACTGGGCTTCTTTAGCCTGTAAATGTGATGTTTGTGACAAGCCCAGTCACTGAACAAGAAGTGCTAGTAGAGGTGTCAGGAGGCCTGTTAGAATTGGGGATTTGCTTATGCTGCTTTCTGTAAGTGGGGGTGGGGGGTGGGGTGGAATGGGTTAACTGCATTACTGTCGGCCTTTTGCCTGTTTCATGTATATGCTTTCTCCTCCCAGGTGCTGGCCAAGGTCAGAGGCTGGGCATCTTCACTGTTATCTTTCTTACAATTACTTTTGGGCACGCTTTCCCAGGATGGGGGGTGCGAGCTGTTTTAATTACTGGATTTTGCGTGGACAAAGTCAGTTCTGCCTTCGTCCAGGGAAGATCCTCATCCTGAATAAACTGCTGTTCTTACACATGAGTTTGTTTCAGTTTTTGGGATTCTGACAAGAGGACAGTTTGTGCGGGCAACTCTGAGCCCAAGAGGATGTGGGAGTTTGTGGTAAAGCGTGGAGTCACTCCAGCCATACTCTGGTTTCTCTTCAGATTGTATAAATCTTTCACCTCTTACCATGGAGTCACTCCAGCCCCTGCATCTTTCAGCAATTAGCAGTGGTTTTGCTAGAGACCATCCACTCCTTGACTTCCTGTCTGACTTTCCATCTTTGAACATGCTCTTTCTGGATCACAGATTCATTGGTGATAGCTGTAGGACAAGTTCATGAGTGGACAAGGCAACTGGCCAGGAAGAGCAGAGTGACCTGCTGGTGTTCATTTTGGAGGGCTTTTCTCAAAGCCACATCTTTTAAAACAGTGTATTTTTAACAGGGGTTTGCAGGGGTTTTCTCTTTTTCTCCTTGTAAGGTTGCTAAGAGCTGAGACTGCTGGAGGTGGGGCTTAACAGGGGTTAACAGAGGTTACTCTTTGTCCTGGGCTGTTAAAGGTGGGGCTCCTGAGGTGAGTCATTCAGTTCTTAGCGTTCAGTCTCTTGATGGCGCAGAGCTTCACGGCGCGCTACAATTTCTTCTTCTTTTTTAAAAAATAAATAAATTAATTCAATTAATAAGGACATTTTTTGAGGGATAGTAGGTACAGATAGCTCAAAGGGGCACTGACTAAAAGTTTAATATCTAAATATATAAACAAAAAAAGCAGATATGAAGGCAGGAAGCCAGCAAAGTAGGATGGTAAATTTCTGGTGTTTTGCACTGAGTGTCACATGTATGACTATCTGCCACCAGGCCAGGAGTCGTGGGCGTGCTCTCGCAGAATTGAGCTCCTGGCATGCCAAGGAACGTGTCCGTTCTCTCTGGAAGCCGCTGTGGCAGACCTGGAGAAGCGGAGAGAGGCAGAGAGGGCAACAAACAAGGCATTGCGGGATCCAGCAGCCGGGTCCCTCTCCCAAGGTGACATCTCTTCAGATGTCATGGAGAATGAGAGTCTCGGTGACAGAGGGAAAAGAAGTTCATGGGGTGGGGGAAGATGTTCCCTTAGATGGGACCCCTTCCTTAGTTGGTGGTCAGATATCCTCTCGCACTGAGGATACCCCTCGGGGAGGTGGGGGGCTCCTTTGTAGTGCGTGATTCGATTATGATGAATATAGAGAGCAATGGGTTTGTGACAGGCGTGATGACCGCATGGTGACTTGCCAGCCTGGCGCGGTTGTTGCGGATGTCACGCCACGCCCAGATAGGCCGTTAGACAAAGTGCTGGGGTGGAGTCAGAAGCCAGGGTCCACATTGGTACCAATGACATTGGGAAATGGGGCCGGGGAGGTTCTGGAAGCTAAATTTAGGCTACTAGGAAAAAGGTTAAAATCCAGGACCCCTAAGGTGGCATTCTCTGAAATGCTACTCTGTTCCACGCTTATGGGCGAAGCCAGGGCAAGCTGGAGATACATATTCCAAATGCGTGGATGAGAAGGTGGTGCAAGGCAGAGGGCTCTTCAGATTTGTCAGGAACTGGGGGGAACCTTTTGGGATAAGGCAGGCCTGTACAAAAGGGACGGGCTTCATCTTAACCAAAGAGGAACCAGGAAGCGTTGGCGCTCAACATTAAAAAAGGTGGCAGAACAGCTTTTAAAACTGATCCCTGGGGGAAAGCCGACAGGAGCTGAGGTGACTTCGGGTTCGGAATACAGAGTCCATGGGGATGCAGACTGAGAAGGAGGTGTTTTTAAATCAACTACATTCAAGTGAAGAGCAATAAGCAATGTGATAAGTGATAGTGTCTAAAAAAGGCTAGAGGGCAAAACACATAAATCCCAGGTTAGGGACAGAGACAGAGTATACAAGTGTCTCTATGCTAATAGTAGAAGCATTCGACCTAAAATGGGGGAGCTGGAGTACAGAGTTTTGAAGGAGGACATTGATATAGTGGGCATCACAGAGACATGGTGGAATGAGGAGAACCAGTGGGATGCTGTTATCCCAGGTTACAGGCTCTACAGGAAGGATAGGACAGGGCGTATTGGGGGTGGAGTGGCCCTCTACATCAAAGAGAGCATAGTGTCACATAAAATAGACAATGCAGGGGGAGCTGATTCCCCTACAGAAGCACTGTGGATATCAATACCAGGGGTGAAGCATAGTTTAACATTAGGAATATATTATCGTCCCCCTGACCAAAGTGCACAAGAGGATTCTGAGATGGAAAAAGAAATCAGAGAGGCCAATAAAAGCAAAAATGTAGTGGTAATGGGCGATTTTAACTATCCCCATATAAACGGGAAAAATGCATCCTCAGGTCATAGTAAGGAGAGAACATTCCTTGATATGCTAAATGACTGTGACTTAGAGCAGATGGTTGTGGAACCAACCAGGGGAGAGGTGATCCTAGATCTAATTCGATGTGGTACCCAGGACCTGGTGCGGGAAGTCAGTGTTGTTGAGCCGATAGGGAACAGCGACCACAATGCTGTCAGATTCAGTATCTCTGCATGTGAACAAGTGACAACTACTAATGTAGTTACATTTGCCTTCAGAAAGGGAAATTTCTCAAAGATGAGGGGGATAGTGCGCAGGAAGCTGAAAGGGAAAATCAAGAGAGTCAAAACTGTCCAAGATGCTTGGAGGTTATTTAAAAACACAGTCTTCAAAGCTCAGCTGGAATGTGTTCCGCAGGTTTGGAAAGGCAGCGCCCAGTCCAAAAGAAAGCCACCATGGTTAACAAGGGAGGTTGAGGAAATTATTAGGGGAAAAAAGATGTCTTTTAGAAAATGGAAGTCCAACTTAACTGATGAAGAATACCAGAGAGAACACAAATGGTGGCAAAAGAGAAGCAAGTTAGCTGTAAGGGAGACAAAAAAGAATTATGAGGAACGCATGGCTGCGAACATCATGACCAGTAACAAACAGTTCTTCAAGTACATCAAAAGCAGGAAGCCAGCTAGGGAAGCGGTAGGCCCGTTAGATGACAAAGGAATAAAAGGTGTGCTAAAAGATGACAGGGAGATTGCAGAGAAGCTGAACAAATTCTTTGCATCTGTCTTCACCCAAGAAGAGGTGAGGAAAATTCCTGCACCTGAACCAAGCTTCTTAGGAGGTGAATCCGAGGAACTAGCGAAGATACTGGTAGACAAGGAAGAAGTTCTGGCAGCCATTGATAAACTAAATGCTACCAAATCCCCTGGCCCAGATTGCATTCATCCAAGAGTTCTTAAAGAGCTCAAGCATGAAATTGCTGAT
>NW_025949621.1:0-11384 GCF_021028975.2 Sphaerodactylus townsendi
GCAGACCAGGTGCTCAGGAGCAGCAGCAGCAGCAGAAGGCCATTGCTTTCACATCCTGCATGTGAGCTCCCAAAGGCACCTGGTGGGCCACTGCGAGTAGCAGAGAGCTGGACTAGATGGACTCTGGTCTGATCCAGCAGGCATGTTCTTACCCAAATCCTTAATGTTCGGAAGATGGTTTGAGAGCCAGCCTTCCCAAGTCCCTCAGCCTTTCCTTGTAGGGCTTGGTTTCCAGGCCCTTGATCAAGAGCCGTTGTGGTGTAGTGGTTAAGAGTAGGTGGATTCTAATCTGGAGAACCGGGTTTCGTTCCCCACTCCTCCCCCTGAGTGGCAGAGGCTTATCTGGTGAACCAATAGCATAATGAGGGGGAACACAGAGGCTGGAGCCCCGAGCACCACATCACATGAAGGGGTACTTTGCTGAGTAACACCACCACCACCCCGTCACAACTGTGCCCCCTCCCAAACATTATGTGGTGTTTGGGAGCACGGACAAAGTTGAACACAGAGCTGGCCAGTTTAGGCTTGCCCCACCCTGGACTCCACATGGAGTTCAGACTGAGGTAGATCTGTTTGATGCTAGGCTTGGCTTAGCCGGGTCCAACCTTAAACTGCAGGCTTCAAGCCTGCATTTCAAAGCTGGTCCCAAGCCATTGTTACCGTGCTGCCTGGGTAACTTTTACTGTCCCAGATCGACCAGCTCTTGGCAGTTCAGAGGAACAGAAACGGGACCCAACACAGCGAGTATAGTAAAATAGAAATGAGTTTATTGAGATGCTGACCTATGTGTCAGCACCTCCACACCATGGCAACTGCGCTGCCTAGCAGCTTTACAGCAACTTTTATACATAGTCTCCCGTCCGGGAAATCCGGGAGGGTACAGGACAACCTATAATCATTCATTCACAAATACATGGGAACCAATCATTCATCTACAAATACATAGGAACCAATTGGAGTCCAGAGGGCAGTCCCTTCTCGAATTTTGCGGCAGAAGTAGGGCGAGGTGATGATGTAGGCCCGTGGTGGCGAACCTTTGGCACTCCAGATGGTATGGACTACAATTCCCATCAGTCCCTGCCAGCATGATTAATTGGCCATGCTAGCAGGGGCTGATGGGAATTGTAGTCCATAACATCTGGAGTGCCAAAGGTTCGCCACCACTGACGTAGGCACAGGCGGGAAAAACACAAAAGAGTCCTTTGGGTGCTTGGGGCCAGGAAACGAAACCTAACAACGACGGCACCCTTATCTGCCTGCTGGTGGGATTAAGGCAGATGGAGGCGCTTCTTCCGGGGTCCCTTTTGTCAAATGTCCATCCATGATTTTTGCAAATGAAAGGGACATGCCCAGGTGGAGCAGGGGTGGATTCCTGCCTTGAGCCAAGGAGGTTCCATGCAGACACAAATACAGAACACAACAGTAATTCCTACATTCTACCTGATACAACTTGCTCCTATCTAACTTATAAAAAAATCAAACATAATTTCACCTCTATTTAAAGACAAGATCAGAAATGGAATAAATCATCTCTGACTTCGCTATCACCACGCTGAGCCCAGGATCATATTGAGGAGTTGGGTTGACCGAAAATGGGGCTCTCAGGGACGGAGGAGACAACAGTATACAGCTGGATCCAACCAGCCCAACTGGCTCAGTTTGATCCTGGGCTCAGCATAGGTTGATCTCTATGCAGAACTCCGACCTTATTAAGACTTTCCACGCAGATGTGATGAATGTTATATTCTCCTCCACTTCTTGCATTGTTCTAATCCAGCACAGGTGTCAAACCCACGGCCCTCCAGATGTTATGGACTACAGTTCCCATCATCCCCTGACAGCATGATGCTGGCAGGGGATGATGGGAACTGTAGTCCATGACATCTAGAGAGCCACGAGGTTGACACCTACCATGTTTCCCCGAAAATAAGACAGTGTCTTATATTAATTTTTGCTCCCAAAGATGCGCTGTCTTATTTTCAGGGGATGTCTTATTTTTCTGTGTTCTGTTCGTTGGGCATGCTTCCAAACAAAATCTTTTCTACGTCTTACTTTCGGGGGATGCCTTATATTTCACACTTCAGCAAAACCTCTACTACGTCTTATTTTCAGGGAAACAGGGTATGTATAAGATCACCTTTAAGGGTGCCAAGTTTTGCACCATTTAACAAGGAAGCAGCGGGTTAAGACTTATTTAATAATTGTTCCAGTACTGTAGAAACCAGCCTATCACGTGGCTTTGAAATGTTGTTATAAGTAGATGCGCTGAGGACTTAGTCTGTGCATCAGAACTGGCTGATCGATGATGGCAGCAAAGGACGTTGAGTTGAAATTCCTTTTGTACAACTTTTACCAGCGGAAATAGCAGCAGGACATGATTCTAAACAAATTGAGGGTGAAAAGTGCCATCAGCTCATGGCCAACGTATGAATACCTCTTCAAGTTTTCAAAACAGGAGACCTTCAGAGGTGGTTTGCCATTGCCTGCCTCCATGGAGGAACCCTGGGTGCCCTCGGTGGTCTCCCGTCCAAGTACTAACCAGGACCAACCCTGCTTAGCAATAGGACTGCCAGCTCTGGGATGGGAAGTGGGTGGAGTTTGGGAACGGGAGGGACTTCAGTAGAGTATAATGCAGAGGTGGAGCTACCATGGGACAGAGGGTGTTGCACCGGGCACCAAGGTCTCATGGGAAGTGTAGTTCCCACCAGGCCGTTTTCAGCCTGAAGGGAACAGGCCACTTCTCCAGCCTGTCCTGTTTCACTAAGGTAAGTGTGGGTGGGGGGGCAGGGTGCCATGGGGTGGGGGACACAGAGTGCGCACCAGGCACAGTATGGCCTAGCTACGCCTCTGGGATAATACTATAGCAGTGATGGCGAACCTATGGCACGGGTGCCAGAGGTGGCACTCAGAGCCCTCTCTGTGGGCACGCGCACACAGAGTCCGTCATTTGGGGGGCGGAAAATCACCCCCCTACACACACATCTAGGCTGGCCTGGGCCACTGAGCATGACGGGGCTGGTGCCTGTGCTCCAGTTGGCTACTGCCCGAGGGGGGGCGCAGAGGAGGGAGAGATGCTAGAGAGGCACAGAGTGGTGCGCGCAGGACTTGCTGGAGGCTAGGGCAGGCTGGCCCCTACTCGAGTGGGTGGGGCGGAGGAAGAGGGAGCCAACCGTTTTTTTCTAAACTAAAACCTCAGCATTCAGGTTAAATTGCTGGGTTGGCACTTTGCGATAAATAAGTGGGTTTTGGGTTGCAATTTGGGCACTCGGTCTCGAAAAGGTTCGCCATCACTGTACTATAGAGTCCACCTTCCAAAGCGACTGGGTGAACTGATCTCTATCATTTGGAGGAACCGCTGTATATCCAGGAGATTTCTAGCCACCATCTGGTGGTTAGCAATCCTACTTAGCGACCAAGATAGGACAAGATAAGGCTAGCCTGGGCCATCTAGCCACAGTTCTCTCAGGACTCTCTCAGCCCCACCTACCTCACAAAGTGTCTGTTGTGGGGAGGGGAAGGGAAAGGAGCTTGTAAGCCCCTTTGAGTCTCCTTACAGGTGAGAAAGGAGGGATATAAATCCAAACTCTCCTCCTCTTTACATGGGGCCTACAGATTTCCCAAAATTGCAACCATTTCCAGACGACACATATCAGTCCCTCCGGAGAAAACGGCTGCCTCAAGGAGTGGACTCCGTGACATTATAATCCGCTGAGGCCCCTATCCTTTTCAGACCCCCATCTCCGCTGGGCTGCACCCCCAAACCCCCAGGAACTGCCGAGAATTAGCGGCCCTATTAACCGGATGGAAACGACACACAATAGCACCGCTCTCAATGGCTCTTCTGGAAAATAAGCTGTAAGCTTGTATTACAGAACAGCCACCCCGTTAAGTGCTTATCAAATGTCCTCCTTGATTAATCCAGGCAACGCGCCTCCTCGAGAGCTTAAGAGGGCTGCCTCGAATTCGCCACTCGAAGCACCTTAGAAACCCACCGCTCCTCCCGTTCCCTCCACCACAGATCCGCAAAGGTCGCCCTCCCTCCAGTTGATAAATGACCTCTCCTGCACTGCATTTGTCAGCCACCTGCCAGCAGTGTGTTTCCTCTCGAGTCGCATTAATGAGATCCCTCCTACCACATAATCAAACTACTCCAGCGGGATGCGAGGGGGAACGCTCCTCGTAATTCAGAAGTGCCCACTTGACGTGCACGCAGGAAGGAGGAAACGGCATCAGCAATTCCCTATCTGCCCGGCCAGGTGCCCATAACAACGAGTACTTAAAGAAACGCCAGGTAATAACGATGAGGGGGGGATCGCTCCCCCCCACACCCCACAACTATTGAGGTGCTCCATTTCCACATATTCTCTCAACAGGGATGAGAAACGTTCAGGTTTTTGCTTAAATTTGCATGTGGATTGTGTACAGTTCTGGGCACCGCAATTCAAGGAGGATATTGACAAGCTGGAACGGGTCCAGAGGAGGGCGACCAAAAATGGTCAAAGGTCTGGAATCCATGCCCTACGAGGAGAGATTTAGGGAGCTGGGGTTGTTTGGTTTGGTGAAGAGAAGGTTAAGAGGTGACATGATAGCCATGTTGAGATATCTGAAGGGATGGCATGTTGGTGAGGGAGCAAGCTTGCTCCAGAGACTAGGACACGGAGTAATGGGTTCAATGTGAAGGAAAAGAGATTCCACTTAAACATTAGGAATAACTTCCTGACAGTGGAATGCATGACCTTGGAGTGTGGCGGAGTCTCCTTCTTTGGAGGTTTTTAAAGAGAGGCTGGAAAGATAATACGAAATGGACAATCTCAAAATGGTTGGAATATGTATGGGAACAAATACAGTTAGGAAATTTTTGAGATGATGGCAAAAAATATGCTATGGCAAGAGAAATTAAGAGACATTATGAAGATATGGACAATGTTTGAGACCTGGATGAGAGAAGCCGGATTTAACGAAGAAATTCGGAAGAACACAGAGAATGCACCTTCTGCTGCTTGCTTGAACAACCAGGAAAAAGAAGGGGGTGAGGGAGGGAAAAAAGGGGGAAATGTATAGTTTGAATAAATATATTGTATGTAACAGTTATATAAACATTCTATGAGCAGCAGTGGCGTAGGAGGTTAAGAGCTTGTGTATCTAATCTGGAGGAACCGGGTTTGATTCCCAGCTCTGCCGCCTGAGCTGTGGAGGCTTATCTGGGGAATTCAGATTAGCCTGTACACTCCCACACATGCCAGCTGGGTGACCTTGGGCTAGTCACAGCTTCTCGGAGCTCTCTCAGCCCCACCTACCTCACAGGGTGTTTGTTGTGAGGGGGGAAGGGCAAGGAGATTGTCAGCCCCTTTGAGTCTCCTGCAGGAGAGAAAGGGGGGATATAAATCCAAAACTCTTCCTCTTCTCTATACAATACATTTTAAAAAAATTAAAAAACCACCTCTGCTTCTCGCTTGCCTTGAAAGCCCCTTGCTGGGATCACCACAAGTTGGAAGCTACCCTGTTTCCCCGAATATAAGACATCCCCTGAAAATAAGACATAGTAGAAGTTTTGCTGAAGTGCGAAACATAAGGCATCCCCCGAAAGTAAGACGTAGCAAAGTTTTTATTTGGAAGCATGCCCGACGAACAGAACACAGAAAAATAAGTCATCCCCTGAAAATAAGACATAGCGCATCTTTGGGAGCAAAAATTAATATAAGACACTGTCTTATTTTCGGGGAAACACGGTAAGCAGGGTTGGTATTTGGAAGGGAGACCACCATGGAAGGCTCTGCAGAGCAAGGCAGTGGCAAACTACCTCTGCTTCCCACATGCACTGAAAGTCTCTGTTGCAGCTGCAGTTGATGGCACATACATAGTACGAACTCCTTGGTAGAACAGCAGAGAAAATTGTGCTAAGTAAACAAACAAGATGGGAACCTCAATATTGGTTACTGATGCTTACCAAGGTCTGGAAGAATAACTCCTTTCCCACCTCTCCACATGACCCCAATCTGAACTGGGACCGCATCTATACAGTCTGCTTCTTACATATACACAGAAAGCCGTGATCTTCCTCGCATCTGTTAATGTCATTCATTTCTCAACAGATTCCTTGTCACATATCTTTAAATAACTATCTTCTTGACCACCACGTCTGTCTCCAGCCAAACTATTTTGATAGCCCATTAAGATGAGACCTTGGCGATTCGCAATTACCTTTCTCGTCTCTCAAAACATCTTTTTTTGAAAAGCAGCTGCTTCGCCTCGTTTTGTTTTTTTAGCAAGCAATTTTGCATTTTGGACGCCGTTCGTATAACCTTCATTCTGAATTGAGGTGGAAGAGAAATTGTCTTGAAATTCTCTCATGTGCAGGAGAGATATCTCAGAGTACTTCCATTCTTAATTGTTAACTTTGGCCCTTTCTGCACGGGCCAATAAACCTAAGACAACAACAGGTTAAACCTGGTGTGTGTGTGTGTGTGTGTGTGGACTTTGCACGGTTCCCGCCCCTAAACCAGGTCTGCCCCACGTTTCCCCACCCCGGGTTTTTCAAGAATTGTGATTTTCACGATTCTTTCGTTTTTAGCACACCTCACAGTCGCAGCCGAGCGAACGGCCGCGGCTGCAAAGTGCGTTCGAAGAAGAAGAAGAAGAAGAAGAAGAAGAAGAAGAAGAAGAAGAAGAGGAGGAGGAGGAGGAGGAGGAGGAGGAGGAGGAGGAGGAGGAGGAGGAGTTTGGATTTATATCCCCCTTTCTCTCCTGCAGGAGACTCAAAGGAGTTTACAATCTCCTTGCCCTTCCCCCCTCACAACAAACACCCTGTGAGGTAGGTGGGGCTGAGAGAGCTCCGAGAAGCTGTGACTAGCCCAAGGTCACCCAGCTGGAGTGTGTGGAAGTGTACAGGCTAATCTGAATTTCCCAGATAAACCTCCACAGCTCAGGCGGCAGAGCTGGGAATCAAACCCGGTTCCTCCAGATTAGATACACGAGCTCTTAACCTCCTATGCCACAGCTGCTCCTTTGTCTTCACCTTGTAAAATTTTAGAGGCAGTGGTTTGTTTGGGAAAACTTCCCCCTGTTCAATGGCTCTTCATACTTCTAGTCTAGTCAGTTTGAATGTGGTGTGTATGAGGGGGTGGGGGGAGAGAGAGAGACATCTGTGGAGGGCAACTGTTGGTGAGGACTCATCACCAAAAATTCTCCTCAGTCACTACAGTAGTTTTGCTGGAGTTTTAAACTCTGTACCTTTTTGGGTGCTACTGTGTCACCTGCAACATAAGGTGACCCCATCCAAGGGGTGACTCAGAGGTGGTTTGCCATTGACTTCCTCTGCGTAGCAACCCCAAACTTCTTCGGTGGTCTCCCATCCAAGTACGAATCATGGCTAACCCTGCTTAGCTTCCAAGCTCTTATGAGGCGGTTTGCCATCGCCTTCATAACCCCAGACTTCCTTAATGGTTTCCCATCCCAAACACATGCTATCCAGGGCCCGCTCTGCATGGGCCAATGAAGCGGCTTTACACCGGCATACATTATGCTGATGGAGCCCTGGGACCGTTCGCACCTCTGTTTTGTTGCTCAACTTCCCTTCCCTGCACAGCTCCACAGGGATGAGGGGACATGCCCCCGTGGCCATGGCAAAGCCTTGGGGGCCAGGAGGTGTATTCCCTCATCCCCGCAGAGCTGCGCGGGGAGGGAAGGTAAATTGAAAAACAAAATGGAGGCGGCACCTCCCACCCGGTGCCGTTCGCGTTGAGTGAGTTTCAAAAACAGTGTTTCCTTGCCAGTTGCAGGGGGAAAACACAGTGCTGCATCATTGCAGAGGTGGCAGCCATGCGAACAGCACCCCAGGAATGGTGTTTTTACAGCACCTGGGGTATTGTTTTTGGCCCGTGCAGAACGGGCCCAGATCTGGCCTTGGTTAGCTTCTAAGATTTGACCAACTCAGACTAGCCTGGCCATCCACGTCAGGGCTTTAAAAATGTAATGCTTATTAAAGCCATGGGGGCAGAGGTGGGATCCAGCAGGTTCTCACCAGTTCCCGAGAGTGGGTTACTAATTATTTGCGTGTGCCGAGAGGGGGTTACTAATCTGCTTTTCCGTTAGAAATTCCATTAGGTCCAAAAATCATAAAGTCCTGTTGTTTCCTATGTGGCTGGTTTGCGAAGGTAGAAAACGGGATAATTCTCCCTGTCGGGCTGTTTTAAAAACATGTTTGAGAAATATGGTAAAGTTCCTTGTTGAAGGAAACTATCCTTCTTTTGATTTCTAGAAACAAAATTAAGTATTTGAAAGTATTAAGTATTTGACAGGCAGTCAATCAGAGGAGAATTAGTTGTTTCTGTAGGCAGTGGACAATAGGACTTGCTACAATGAGTTTAAATTATGGACAGAAAGATACCAGCTGGAAATTAGGAACTTTTTTTTACAGTAAGAGTTTTTTACAGTAACAGAGAAATTATTAATGCCCCGCCCCCGGAATGCCCGGCCACGCCCCCATCGTGCCCCGCCCCGCCCCATTGGCGCTATGCCACTGTTTGAATCCCACCACCATGGGAACCTGTTACTAAAATTTTTGGATCCCACCACTGCATGGGGGAGAGGGTGGCCAGGAGAATTGCTGTAGAAGGTGGGGTTGGAACCATTGCTGTGATCCAGACTGACTTCCTTATGTGATAGATAGGCTATTTAGAGTTCTGCATTTTGGCTCTTTTTACAGCTGATCCACTGAATGGTTTCTGTGCTCCCATCCAAGTACTAACCAGGACTTGCTTAGCTTCATCTGACAAGATCAGGCTAGCCCAGGCCATCAGGTCAGGATACACCAGTACCACAGAAAATTATACCTGGGGAAAGTGAAATCCAAACCACCATTGGATTCCCAAGTGCATGAATGGCTGTAGAGGGGAAGGTGCCACCAAGTGGGTGCTGACTTATGAAAACTCTGTACTGTTTTCAAGGCAAGAGACGTTCAGAGGTGGTTTGCCATTGCTTGGCTCTGTGGAGTCTTCCTTGAAGGAGGTCCCCCATCCACATACTAACTAGGGCCAACCCCATTTAGCTTCTGAGATCGGATGGGATCGGACTAGCCTGGGCCGTCCTGTACTGTAACTATACCAAGATGTTAAAAGTATCCTGACAAACAGACTCAATGTATTGTCGAAGGCTTTCACAGCCGGAATCACTGGGGTGCTGTGTAGTTTCCGGGCTGTATGGCCGTGTTCTAGCAGCATTCTCTCCTGACGTTTCGCCTGCATCTGTGGCTGGCATCTTCAGAGGATCTGATGGTAGGAATGGAAAGCAAGTGGAGTATATATACTGTGAGGTCAAAAGGTGAGGCCATCTGAATAGAGTAGCCTGGCATGTGAGTCACAGAGAAGTCTGTAGCATGGAAGTAACAATGAAGATAGCAAGGTCAATAGGTGAATAGACTCAACCTTTTCCTGTGAATGGACTCAAACAGACTCAACCTTTTCACAAATATCCAAATCTAGGATGTTGTGGGTTTTCTGGGTTGTATAGCCGTGTTCCGCTGGTATTTTTTCCTGACGTTTCGCCTGCATCTGTGACTGGCATTTTCAGAGGATCCTCTAAAGTTGCCAGCCACAGATGCAAGCAAAACTGTCATGTCCCTAGAGATACCCTCGGCATTTTCATTATTTAAGCCGTAGTTGTACCCTTAGATAGAATGGGCTTAATTGTTTTTGTACAGTATTCTGTGGGAGGGAACCTCAGTTAGATCCTATCCCTTTAAGAAGCTCTCTATAGGCAAGAACACTTTAGTAGTTAGCAGTCCCTTTTTTCAGTTTGTTTTAGTTTCAGGTGTCTGGAAGGCTGGAGACAGCAATAACCCAGACATCTAAGATGTTACATATAAGGTGTTAGAGATCCATAGAACTCAGCGTAAACAAGTTTTAAGAGGATTGCAGGAAAAACAGAGTCCAGTTAGAGGACACCGTGGAGAACTCAGAAGCAGCAAGAAGCAGAGCAGACTTTCTTGGAAGCAAACAAGGAAGAGTTGGTGTCTACAAGCTCCTCAATAATCTCCAATCGTTTCCAGCATCGCAAGCATTCTTTATTAGTTAGATTTCATGGGAGGAGTCAGAGTCCTAAACTTTCACTACGATTAAACCGTTTTTGAACTGTTACTCATTAGTCTACGGGCCTCACCTTCTGTTCTGGCCGAGTGCAAGGCACCTGATATTGCATTGCTTGGGGAACAGAACAAAAACATCAGAAGAAAATACCACAGGAACACGGCCATACAACCTGGGAAACCCACAACATCCTAGCAATTCTGGCCGTGAAAGCCTCGACAATACAATATCCAAATCGTTTGCCGAAAAAGCATCCCACTTGTTAGCAACCAGAAAAGCAATCATGAGCCAAACTGGTAGGTGGGTTGGTATTCCCAATACAAATGAAAAAAGCCATAAGCCACTTTTTAAAGGGGTGTATGTGTAGGGGACAGACAGCTGCCTCCTGCCTGCAGAACAAGCCAAGATTCTCAACTATCTAGCTATCAACTTACTGGAATGTACATTTGTAATACAAGTTGGGGAGCCGTGCTCACGCACGAGGTCAAAAATCTGCTGTGGCTGCTCTTAGATTCTTACATCTGTCTTCAGCCACAAAGGATTACACATAAGACCCATTTGGCTGATCTTTGACATCCCTAAATAATAGTTAATATTGTGCAGCAGAGCCCTTCTCTGGAATGGGCCATCTCTGGGGCTTGGAAGACAACACTGATCTTTCACATAGACCCCTTATAATGACAAGTTCCTTTAATCCCGGAACAGCTAAATTCAAGACCAGTAGCACCATATTATTATTATTATTATTATTATTGTAGATTTCACAGCTGCCAGATCTTTAGCTGGCTGTTGGCCTTCATTACAATTCGAGCCTCACCCAGAGGCCTAGGAAGTTGTAATGTATCGGCATAGTATTCGTGCGGATTCCAGCAGGGCTGCCTTCTGAATCTGATGAATGTTAATTTTGTCAATTCGAAGATGTTTTAAGTGCTGCCCTAGTGTTTTTGGGATGGCGCCCAGCGTGCCGATTACCACTGGGATGACCTCAGCTGGTTTGTGCCATAGACGTTGTGATATATCGGAGCAGTATTTGTGCGGATGGATCCCAGTATGGCTGAATCTGACAGATGTTGATTTTGTTGATTTGAAGATGTTTCTTTTTTTTTAATAATAAATTTTATTGAAGTTTCGGATCGTATATTTACAATAAACAATCTGTATGGTTTACATTGGTAAAAACAGGGGTAGGGAACCTGCGGCTCTCCAGATGTTCAGGAACTACAATTCCCATCAGCCCCTACCAGCATGGCCAATTGGCCATGCTGACAGAGGCTGATGGGAATTGTAGTTCCTGAACATCTG
>NW_025949622.1:0-5000 GCF_021028975.2 Sphaerodactylus townsendi
TGGTGGCGAACCTTTGGCACTCCAGATATTATGGACTACATTTCCCATCAGCCCCTGCCAGCATGGTCAATTGGCCATGCTGGCAGGGGCTGATGGGAATTGTAGTCCATAACATCTGGAGTGCCAAAGGTTCGCCACCACTGCTCTATGCCCTATTGTTGTCCCTCCAGAGGAACTGGCTGGCTACTATATGAGACAAGATGCTAGTCTAGATGGACCACTGCTCTAAGACTGTTCTTATGTTGAGGCCCTGAGAAATAACTCCTTTTTTCTACTGTTCTCATCCTCAAGAGAGGATGGTCTCTGCTATTATTTATTTATATGCCACCCTCCCCACAAGGGCTCAGAGTGGCTTACAGTAATTTATTTTTATTTATTTATTTATTTATTTATTTATTTATACTTTGGGCTTCTAGACCGCCCCATCCCCGAGAGTAACATATAACATTCAAATAAATAAAAAATCAAAACAGTTATAATAGTTAAAATCCAATCCCATCTAGTTAAAATACATTTAAATTCAACTGAAACTTAAAAACCTCAAATACACTTGAAATAAAACCAGCAATAGATGCCATTTAAAGCAAACAGGGATTCAGGGATGTGCCGGCAACAAGGGTAACTGAAGAGACAAACAATGACAAAACCCACTGGAAATTTTCCTGGGCAAGTCTCTTGGAAGCGAATGAGTAGCCCTCTGAACGTAGAAAGAGTTCTGTTAATTTGGATTCTATAGTATAAGCATAAGCATTTTTTTATTGTCATTGTGCACGCACAACGAAATTGACAGCAGCATTCCTCGATGCACACCATTTCAGACTCATACCCCGTCCTCACTTTCCCCTCCCTCCACCCATCCCTACACAGCCCCAAACACATCGACACGAAGCCGCGGAGTTCAGCATCGCCACCGCTCTAGCGTAGAAGCTGTCTCTAAGCCTCTTGGTCCTAGTTTTGATAGACCTGCATCGGTCTATCGAATAGGTACATATTCGATACCTGTATAGGTACCTGTATAGGTACATCGAATTGACAGTAGAAGAAGAAGAAGAGTTTGGATTTCTATCCCCCCTTTCTCTCCTGTAGGAGACTCAAAGGGGCTGACAATCTCCTTGCCCTTCCCCCCTCACAACAAACACCCTGTGAGGTAGGTGGGGCTGAGAGAGCTCCGAGAAGCTGTGACTAGCCCAAGGTCACCCAGCTGGCGTGTGTGGGAGTGCACAGGCTAATCTGAATTCCCCAGATAAGCCTCCACAGCTCAGGCAGCAGAGCGGGGAATCAAACCCGGTTCCTCCAGATTAGATACACGAGCTCTTAACCTCCTACGCCACTGCTGCTCCTGTGAATGTGGAGGGTTTGGGGGTTTCCCCCTTCATTTGTACTCCCCCTTTCTTGCCAAGGAGCAAGGCAGATTCGATTTCATTCAGCCAGGCTAACAGGGACGTTTGTAGACCATGAAATTCCAGCGAGGATCCGAAATATTCTCACTGGGTGGTGCTTTTTTTGCCTTCCTCGTTTGCTCCTTCGTGTATAATGTCTGGGAAATTCATTACTTGCATGCCTTGTGAAATCTGGTGAAGTTAAAATATGACAGGGTCTTCAAAGAAGCAGCCAACATGGGAAAGGCCTTTTCACTGAACGGCGTCTGATTTGCCTTTTGCACTTTTAAAATCGGCTAATTAGTAGTTCAGAGCGAGCAAGTCTGTGCTTTTGATGTGCGAGAGAAGGCTGCAACTCAGACATGCACTGAATAATTTGGACCTTGGTGGTGGAGAGCGCTATCAAGTCACAGTCGACAGATGGTGAACCCATAAGGTTTTCAGGGGAAGAGATAAGAGAGGTGGTTGCTGTTGCCTTCCATGTAGCAGCACTTCAGCGTGGTTTAGTGGTTAAGAGCAGGTGGATTCTAATCTGGAGAACCGGGTTTGATTCCCCACTCCTCCACCTGAGTGGCAGAGGCTTATCTGGTGAACCAGATGTGTTTCTGCACTGCTACATTCCTGCTGGGTGACCTTGGACTAGTCACAGTTCTTTGCTACTCTCTTAGTCCCACCTACCTCACCAGGTGTCTGTTGTGGGGAGAGGAAGGGAAAGGAGTTTGTAAGCCATCTTGAGTCTCCTTACAGGAGAGAAAGGCGGGATATAAATCCAAACTCTTCTTTTCTTCTTGCCCACATCCAAATGAGGTCAACTCTCTCCAATCGAGTGATGGGATGTAGTTTCCACTGGTCCTCTTCCTCATCAAAGAACGATCTATTCATGATCTTGTTCTTTTCTTCCAGGGGAATAAAGTTTTCAGTAATCAGGTGCAGAGGCTTATCTGGTGAACCAGATGTGTTTTGGCACTCCTACATTCCTGCTGGGTGACCTTGGGCTAGTCACAGTTCTTCGGAACTCTCTCAACCCCACCTACCTCATTTTAAGATGTCTGTTGTGGGGAGAGGAAGGGAAAGGATCTTGTAAGCCACCTTGAGTCTCCTTACAGGAGAGAAAGGTGGGCTATAAATCCAAACTCCTCCTCCTCCTCCTCCTCCTTGGTGGTCTCCCATCCAATTACTAACCAGGGCCGCCTCTACCTAGCAGCTGAGATCTGACAAGATTGGGCTAGACTGGGCCATCCAGGTGAGAACATTTGGGCTTTATTCTGTGTACATATATCTGGGTTCAGACTGTGAGCT
The DNA here is from genome assembly GCF_021028975.2 of Sphaerodactylus townsendi. NCBI lineage: Eukaryota > Metazoa > Chordata > Lepidosauria > Squamata > Sphaerodactylidae > Sphaerodactylus > Sphaerodactylus townsendi. Next base: position 2,679 of record NW_025949622.1, read on the forward strand.
TTCTATTAGTAATCATGAGTGGCTGGTGCTCGGGAGCAGCAGCCGCAGAAGGCCATTGCTTTCACCTCCTGCATGTGAGCTCCCAAAGGCACCTGGTGGGCCACTGCGAGTAGCAGAGTGCTGGACTAGATGGACTCTGGTCTGATCCAGCTAGCTTGTTCTGATGTTCTGATGTTCTTATGAAATCCATCAGTGTCAGGAAAAGGCTGAAACAAATACTACCAATAACGTGATAAGCTAAAATGGGACAGAATTCTTTCGCGCTTTCAGAGTGTGAAATGCCTTCTGAAACGTACCCTGTTTCCCCGAAAATAAGACATACCCTGAAAATAAGACGTAGTAGAGCATAGGTGTCAAACTCGTGGCCCTCCAGATGTTATGGACTACAGTTCCCATCATCCCTTGCCAGCATCATGCTGGCAGGGGATGTCGGGAACTATGAATCCATAACATCTGGAAGGAAGCGCGAAGACTGACTATCCCTGTGTAGTAGAGGTTTTGCTGAAGTGCTAAATATAAAGCATCCCCCGAAAGTAAGACGTAGCAAAGTTTTTGTTTGGAAGCATGCCCGTCGAACAGAACACCAGAGCATGCAGCTGTGGAGCGGAAAAAGAAGACATCCCCTGAAAATGAGACATAGCGCATCTTCGGGAGCAAAAATTCATATAAGACACTGTCTTATTTTCGGGGAAACACGGTAGTTTGCCCTTGTGGATTATGGGGAATGTATTTGAACCGTGCTGAGTTCCTGACCAAAGTGATTTCAACCATAATTTGTGAGGCCTGGGCATTGCTTGGGTGTAGCAACCTTCTTTGTGATTAACTCCAGAAACGGCGGGAGAGAGAGATTCAGCAGCAGATGGAAAGTCGAGACGAGGAGACCCTAGAGCTTAAGGAGACGTACAGCTCCCTGCAGCAAGAGGTGGACATTAAAACTAAAAAACTTAAAAAGGTAAGGGTTTCCTTGGCACCGCAAGGATGGCTTCCTTGGCACCCCCAGCAAATACATTTATTGTTTCCAATCAGAGGTGGGATCCAGCAGGTTCTCACAGGTTCCCGAGAAGAGGTTACTAATTATTTGTGTGTGCCGAGAGGGGGTTACTAATGGGTGATTTTGCCACGTGATTTTTGCCTTAGTTACGCCCCTCCTCCGCTCCTCAGCAGTAGCGCGCAGAACTTGAAGCAGTCTAGCAGGAGGTGCACCGGCGTGCGTGGCAGCCTGCGCCTGCGTGCATTCGTTTCCTTGCCACAGCCCCGCCCAGCAATGCCCCGCCCCCAGAATGCCCGGTCACGCCCCATTGGCGCTACGCCACTGTTTGAATCCCACCACCATGGGAACCTGTTACTAAAATTTTGGGATCCCACCGCTGTTTCCAATGGGTATCTAAGGCTGCTATTAAAAAATAAAACACAACTTACTGCATTTTAGTGCCCGTGTTGGACTGAAGACTGTAGTCAACCAGTAAGCCTTTATTGGCATGAAATACCTACAGAACATTTATCAGTCAGGATACATTGCAATCTCTGCCCACGGGACTTGGCTATTGTAGTCTTGTGCTTAGCTTCTTGAGTGCTCATAGCAATTAGGAGAAACTTGGCTACGGTCACTGTTGTTAGAGGATGCTGGTCGGCTAAGAGAGATGATACTAATTCCTTGTTGGGAATTTTTTGGTCCTGCGAGCAAGAGCAGTACCTTTCACTACGAGGAACGTTCAGGTATCTGCCCCAGAGGGTTTTGGTTGGAAGGATGTTTTACCGTGCCAGCATAAAGATGGCATTTCCTGTGCATTTCAGTGGGGCTTTACATCCCCCCAGCGTGGCACCTGGGGGCACCATGGTGCCTTCTCACACCTTTCCTGGTGCCTTCCAAGTGTTTTTAAGCAAGTGGGGCCAGAGTGGGTTTTTGTCCAGCAAGACTTCTGATTGGCTGTTGGAGATCATTCATTCATTCATTCATTCATTCATTCATTCATTCATTCATTCATTCATTCATTCATTCATTCATTCATTCATTCAGCCTTTATTTGGCATAAATGTTGGAGATTAGACTGGCTGTGTAGATTTTTTAAAATGTTGCTTTGGCTGCAGCTGCCTCCACGGTGCAGGGGTCTGCCTTGTGCTACTGAAGTTAAGCCGTGGGAACCATTTTGAGGCTGGCTATGCCATCTTGTGGATGCCATTTTGGGGAAGCCACGCCTACCATACTGTGTCAGAATGCCAGACAGACTAAAAAAGGTTGGGGACCCCGACCCTAATTTTTTGTCCTGAGAGCTTACATTGTGCAGCTGTAATCAGACAGCAGAATTGTGTAGGTCCAAGATG
>NW_025949622.1:7500-11383 GCF_021028975.2 Sphaerodactylus townsendi
TCTAGTAGGAGGTGCACCGGCGTGCGTGGCAGCCTGCGCCTGCGTGCATTCGTTTCCCACCGAAGGACCAGGGCAGCGGCTGCGTCCTTGCCACTGCCCCGCCCCCGGAATGCCCGGCCACACCCCGTCGTGCCTCACCCAGCCCCATTGGCGCTACGCCACAGTTTGAATCCCGCCACCACGAGAACCTGTTGCTAATTTTTTGGGATCCCACCACTGGAAAGGCTTCTTTCTTTATGCCTTGTGTGAGGTTTCTGGAGGCTTCTGGCTGGTCGCAGCACACAACAGATTGTGTACTGGCCACTGGCCTACAGCATCCCAGACAAGTGTTTGTCCAGCCACTGCTTAAAAACTGCCGGGGGTGGGGGAGCTCACCACTTCTTTAAGCAGCCAATTCCACTGTTTAACTACTGTCACTGTAAAAAAAAATTTTCCCCTAGTGTCCAGAAGGGTCCTTCTCGCCTGTAATTTGTGCCAATTTATCCCCAGTATATTACGGCAGGGACAGGTGTGTTTGTTTGTAAAGTGATGCACATAGGGGCAAAAAATCCAAACTTCACATACACGCTACAGGGGTCAGTGCTATCAGTCTCAGACCAGGAAAAGGATTTGGGCGTCTTAGTTGATAGTTCCATGGGAATGTCAACTCAATGCATGGCAGCTGTGAAAAAGGCAAACTCTATGCTGGGGATAATTAGGAAAGGAATTGAGAATAAAACTGCAAGGATTGTCATGCCCTTATATAAAGCCGTGGTGCGACCACACTTGGAGTACTGTGTTCAGTTTTGGTCACCACATCTCAAAAAGGATATCGAAGAGATAGAAAAAGTGCAGAGAAGGACAGCAAGGATGATTGAGGGACTGGAGCACCTTCCTTATGAGGAGAGGCTGCAGCGTTTGGGACTCTTTAGTTTGGAGAGGAGGCGTCTGAGGGAGGATATGATTGAAGTCTATAAAATTATGCCTGGGGTAGAAAATGTTGACAGAGAGAAATTTTTCTCTCTTTCTCACAATACTAGAACCAGGGGACATTCATTGAAAATGCTGGGGGGAAGAATTAGGACTAATAAAAGGAAACACTTCTTCACGCAACGTGTGATTGGTGTTTGGAATATGCTGCCACAGGCGGTGGTGATGGCCACTAACCTGGATAGCTTTAAAAGGGGCTTGGACAGATTTATGGAGGAGAAGTCGATTTATGGCTACCAATCTTGATCCTCTTTGATCTGAGATTGCAAATGCCTTAACAGTCCAGGTGCTCGGGAGCAACAGCTGCAGAAGGCCATTGCTTTCACCTCCTGCACGTGAGCTCCCAAAGGCACCTGGTGGGCCACTGCGAGTAGCAGAGAGCTGGACTAGATGGACTCTGGTCTGATCCAGCTGGCTTGTTCTTATGTTCTTATGTTGTTGCCATCTGCCATAGCAGCTGGATATTATGGGGCCTTTCCTTTTCCAAAGGAAGGAGAGAAAGAGATGCAGAGCTTGTGGCAGTGGAAGTTGAAGGAGCTAAGTAAGGGGTCTGCAACCTGTGCCTTTCCAGATGTTCATGGAGTACAATTCCCATTGGCCATGCTGGCAGGGGCTGATGGGAATTGTAGTCCGTGAACATCTGGAGAGCCATAGGTTGCAGACCCCTGAGCTAAGTGGACAAAGCTTTGGCTCCATCAGCGAAAAATGCTCTGTGGGATTCAAACCACTGGTTGATCCAGTAGAAAAAAAGAACTTGTAATGTCCAGTGAATTGATTCTCCTTAGTTTTATAGGAGCATGATAGCTTTAGGAACCTTTCTTTCCTCAAGATTTGGATGGTGTGATTGGCTGTGTTCTGCTTGGGGAAGCTGAGGGTTTGATGGTGTTTCCTGTTGCCAGGAATCAACAAATGATGAAGCGGCCGGTATCAGCCGTGGGGTACAAGAGGCCCCTCAGCCAGCACGCCCGGATGTTCATGATGGTCCGCCCGGAGGCTCGGTACAGGGTGAGCTCTGACTCAGAAATGCTCAGTGAGGCTCTCCATTTGTTTTGGATTGGTGTGTATGTAACCTCTTTCTGTGGGTTCTGTGGGGCAGTACTTGGAAGGAGTTGCAAAGAACTAAATTTAAAACAAAACAGTTTACTTCTCTTAACAAACAACACTTTTAAAACATTTGACATTGACACTTGACAGTCCTGTTAAGTTTGCATTTTCAGGTCCTTATATTTACAGTCTACTGATCTTGCCAAGTCCAATTCTTCTTTGCTGGTGGTTGGTTTTGATGGAGGCTTGGTGAACGGGACTCAAGATGATGAAGGTTCCCAGAAAACTCTCACCATTGACATACACAAAAACCCTGAAACAAAAAAGTCTAACATTTACAATATAGCAAAAAAAATAAACTCCCTTCCCACTAGTTCCCCACAACATTGCAGTTACCTTAAACAAGGTGTTAAGGGCTTAATAAAATCAATCAAGGTCCCAGCCTGGTAGCCTTGCTTCTTCCAACCTCATGAGTTCTGCAGCATTCTGCTTCTTTTCAGACTCCACCCCTTTCTGGGTCATCCCATTCTTACACAGGGGTTACATGTACACTTCTCACTTCTCTTTTGTGCAGATTCTTTTCCTCCCTTAACGGCCTTCTCTGGGCAGGGACCAGTGAGGGACTCTTGTTTATGACTCAGAAAAGACTTCTGAACATCAATTACACAAAGTAGCAAATAGCTAACTTGCACCTGGGTGTACACGTGTCTATCTGAAAGCTCCTGGCTCTCATTCCTCAGGCAGAAAACATTGTGTTGCTGGAGCTGGATATGCCCAGCCGAACGACCCGGGACTACGAGGGCCCCGCCATCGCCCCCAAGGTCCAGGCAGCTCTGGAAGCGGCTTTGCAGGATGAAGATGAGATCCAAGTGGACGCCTCCACGTTTGAGAGCACGTCCAATAAGAAGTCAAAATCCAGGTGAGCTTTGATTTGGGGCTGAAGGAGACTCTGGGTTGTTTTGGCCATCCAGAGGCTTTGCGGTCACATTCGGGCCGAGCTTCTGAGATCTGAAACACTGAAGCTGAGTGGTTGTCTCCGCACCAAAGCTTGTGTCTGGTAGGAGTGCAGAATTTCCTAAAGCACTTAGGGCCCAGAAGTAAAAAATGGGGAGGGCGTGGTTTTCCCCTCTTCTTCTCTAAAAGAAGAAGAAGAAGAGTTTGGATTTATACCCCCCCCTTTTCTCTCCTGTAAGCAGTGGTGGGATCCAAAAATTTTAGTAACAGGTTCCTATGGTGGTGGGAATCAAACTGTGGCGTAGTGCCAATGGGGCTGGGCGGGGCATGACGGGGGCGTGGCCGGGCATTCTGGGGGCGGGGCATGCCTGGGCGGGGCTGTGGAAAGGACGCAGCCGCTGCGCCGGTCCTTGGGCGGGAAACGAATGCACGCAGGCGCAGGCTGCCACGCACGCCGGTGCACCTCCTGCTAGACTGCTTCAAGTTCTGCGCGCTACTGCTGAGAGGAGGGGTAACTAAGGCAAAAACCACGTGGCAAAATCACCAATTAGTAACCCCCTCTCGGCACACACAAATAATTAGTAACCTACTCTCGGGAACCTGTGAGAACCTGCTGGATCCCACCTCTGCCTGTAAGGCTTACAAGCTCCTTTCCCTTCCTCTCCCCACAACAGACATCTTGTGAGGTAGGTGGGGCTGAGAGAGTTCAGAGAGAACTGTGACTAGCCCAAGGTCACCCAGCAGGAATGTAGGAGTGCGGAAACACATCTGGCTCACCAGATAAGCCTCCACCACTCAGGTGGAGGAGTGGGGAATCAACCCAGTTCTCCAGATTAGAATCCGCTGCTCTTAACCACTATACCAGGGGTAGGGAACCTGCGGCTCTCCAGATGTTCAGGAACTACAATTCCCATCA
>NW_025949623.1:0-11381 GCF_021028975.2 Sphaerodactylus townsendi
GACTCCCAACAAAACAAATCTTTCCTGTGTCTGATCTGGACAGATGCCGCTGTCAATCTTTAGAGAATGGAATACCTAATGCTGGATCTCCCCCAACCCCCCTTAATTGTGGATGGTTTATTTGTCTCAGACTTTCCTTTCAATTTCATTTTTCCCCCTCTGTGAAACCCATAGCTAAGTCTACGGTGCCCTCTAGTGGCCAACCCAGTTTCTGATTCCAGAATGATAGACGGGTTTAAACTGAGACTACAAATTATGTCAGATGCGAAACTCTGAGAGTTGCCCATCCTTAAAAACAGCTACTAACAAACAAATCGTTTTACCATTTATGGTGGACTGGTAATAAAAGGCTACCTCTCTGCTGTCTCACATGATGTTGTCAATCTCATGTCTCTTCTCTGGTGTCGTGTCTGCTCAATCCAAGTAACAGAGTTAACTTTATAACTTCAGATGCACCTGCACACTAACGTGTAAACAATGGCTATCTCACTGACCAATAGCCAATCAACAGACCAGGTCATAAACAGTGACTTCAGCAACTTGTTTACATAACAGTTAACCCTTTTATGACTGAGTTGTGACAGACACTGGCAAAAGAGCAACTCTGACAACTCTGTTGTGGAGCTTTTGTTAAATAACACAGAGGCCATGCTCTTGGAAAAAGTAGCAACATTTCTTTTACAAGTGACAGAATTTTCTAAGTAACGTCCAATGCTAGATATACTTTATCCGTCTGTGTTTTGACTGTACTTTTGATTTGTACTTCAGAAATGTCTGAAATGCTCTGGAGCCTATTTTAATATGCCTAATAAAGGTTGTTGTATTGTATTGGAAGTGATGTCACACATTGGTGCAACAGCAAAAAACGCCATGGTCACTGCTCTTTAAATCCTTTCTCTGCTAGAATCCCACCGCTAGCAGACAAGCCACTATGTGCCAAACTTCCACATACAAATGCATTTGCTGGAGAGACACCTGCAGCATGTTCAGCTGAGAGTCACTGGGCAAAAAGAACTGAGAGTCATTAAGAAAAAGAAAGAAATGTCAGTAAGGACACAAAGTCCTAAGGCTACTGAAGAACTGCTTGCTTAAGAAAACAAAAAAGCTGCTCTGCTTTGTTTGATGCGGAATCTTGCTTCTGCCTTCTGCTATATATCACTATTCTTTGAAGAGCTGCTATGCAAGCTGGACAGCTGTGCTTCTACCCTCTGGGCTCTCACTTTCTAGTCTTTCGGAAAGAATAGAGATTTCCATTTGCTCCTTTCTCTGTAGTTGGTGGCAGTTGTCCTACCCCATTCTCGAAGTTGCAGAAACAGCAAGTGGAGCAGAAGGAAATTCCACTCTACCACTAGGTACCCACAAAGGATTCCTGGGTGTTTTGCAAATCTATAGGAGCTTCTGACATGTAGAAGCAAGAAGAGGGAGGCCTGCTTGGCTGACATCACAGTCCAACTAGATCAATGCCCCCAGCTCTCAGAAGCACCAGCAAACTGCTCCTAGAAAGGTCACAGATGCTAATCCTCCCTACGTTGCCCCTGCCAGGATCTCACATTTAGAGGTATGTTGCACCCAAATGAGGTTCCAGTTTGTCATCATGATCCTCCATTAACTCATCTAATCAGAAGAAGAAGAAGAAGAGTTTGGATTTATATCCCCTTTCTCTCCTGTAGGAGACTCAAAGGGGCTTACAATCTCCTTGCCCTTCCCCCCTCACAACAAACACCCTGTGAGGTAGGTGGGGCTGAGAGAGCTCTGAGAAGCTGTGACTAGCCCAAGGTCACCCAGCTGGTGTGTGTGGGAGTGCACAGGCTAATCTGAATTCCCCAGATAAGCCTCCACGGCTCAGGCAGCAGAGCTGGGAATCAAACCCGGTTCCTCCAGATTAGATACACGAGCTCTTAACCTCCTACGCCACTGCTGCTCACTTAGTAAAGCCATTTAAACCATTTAAGCCATTTAAACAAGCAGCAACCTTTACATTTGGGGGTGTGAATTCCACTTGTTGGTTGTGCCACTGAATGAAGTCTGCATGGCCACTAACTGTGTCCAAAATCTGCATATCCACTAACTGAGTCCAAGACAAATTGCTAGGACTGCTGCCAATGCCACTGAAGCTGGGCTTGCTCCAAGCATGCCTGACCAAATGCAATCCTTATCTTCCTCCTGCCGCCATTTTGTTTGCTGGCCCATCAACATCAGTTCGCCAGTACTTTCACCAGTAGGCCCACAAGGCTGCTGACTCCTCCACCAATCGGTCCCGAGCACATGAAGGCAGTCAACAAAAGGAAGGTTTTCCATCATGACAAGAGTCATACAGTAGCCCTGGAGAACAATAGGTCTCTCCCACACCCCAATAACTACCACTTCCATGGGGCAGTATAAGAATGCATGTATGTAACATATTCCCAATCGGAACAATGTGGATACCTCTCCTATTACCCTATCCCTTCCTATTAAAGATGACCCAATCATGCAGATAAGAACATAAGAACATAAGAACAAGCCAGCTGGATCAGACCAAAGTCCATCTAGTCCAGCTCTCTGCTACTCACAGTGGCCCACCAGGTGCCTTTGGGAGCACACATGTAGGATGTGAAAGCAATGGCCTTCTGCGGCTGTTGCTCCCGATCACCTGGTCTGTTAAGGCATTTGCAATCTCAGATCAAGGAGGATCAAGATTGGTAGCCATAAATCGACTTCTCCTCCATAAATCTGTCCAAGCCCCTTTTAAAGCTATCCAGATTAGTGGCCATCACCACCTCCTGTGGCAGCATATTCCAAACTTAAATCACACGTTATGAAGAAGTGTTTCCTTTTATTAGTCCTACCTTCCCCCCAGCATTTTCAATGAATGCCCCCTTGTCTCTAGTATTGTGAGAAAGTAAGTACCCTCTCTGTCAACATTTTCTACCCCATGCATAATTTTTGTGTAGACTTCTCAATCATATCCCCCCCTCAGCTACCTCCTCTCCAAAATCCAAGAGTCCTTAAATGCTGCTGCAGCCTCTCCTCATAGGGAAGGTGCTCCAGTCCCTCAATCATCCTTGTTGCCTCCCTTCTCTGTACTTTTTCTTTCATTCTCAATATCCTTTTTTGAGATGCGGTGACCTGCAACTGGACATTAGTACTCCAAGCGCGGTCACACCACTGCTTTTATATAAGGGCATGACAATCCCAGTTTTATTATCAATTCCTTTCCCACTATCCCCAGCATAGAGTTTGCCTTTTTTTCACAGCTGCCATGCATTGAGTTGACATTCCCATGGAACTATCAACTACATTTGTAATCCCTCTCCTGGTCTGTCACTGTTAGCACTGGCCGCTGTAGCGTGTATGTGAAGTTTGGATTTTTTGCCCCTATGTGTGGTCACTTTACATTTTGCTACATTGAACTCTGCATTTTGCCATTTCTGGAGCCTACTCACCTAATTGATCAAGGTCCGCTTTGGAGCTTCCCTTCGTGAGTCCTTTGTGGTTCTCACCACCCTACATAATTTGGTATCATCCGCAAACTTGGCCACCATGCTTACCCACCCCTACTTCCAGGTCATTTATGAATAGGTTAAAGAGCACTGGTCCCAAAACGGATCCTTGGGGGACACCACTCCCGACATCTCTCCATTGTGAGACCCCTCTATCTTACACCCACTCTTTGTTTCCCTACTAAACCAGTTTTTAATCCATAGGAGGACTTCCCCTCTTATTCCTTCATTAAGGAAAGTTTTCTCAACAGTCTCTCAGAGGAACTTTGTCAAAAGCCTTTTGGAAATCCAAGTAGACAATGTCCACCGGTTCACCCCTGTCCACATGCCTGTTTACACCCTCAAAGAACTCTAGTAAGTTTGTAAGACAGGATTTGCCTCTGCAAAAGCCATGCTGACTCTTTCTCAGCAGGTCTTGCTTTTCTGCATGTTTTATAATTTTATCTTTAATGATAGATTCTACTAATTTACCAGGAACAGATGTCAAACTGACTGGCTCTGTACTCTCCCGGGTCCCCCCCTAGATCCTTTTCTTAAAGATTGGTGTGCATATTTAGCCATCTTCCAGTCTTCGGTGGTTAAGCCTGATTTCAGGGATAAGTTGCATATTAAAGTGAGAAGATCAGCAATTTCATGCTTGAGCTCTTTAAGAACTCTTGGGTGAATGCAATCTGGGCCAGGGGATTTGGTAACATTTAGTTTATCCATGGCTGCCAGAACTTCTTCCTTGTGTGACTTGCAGATAGACCAGGAATACAAACTACATGGCCCCTGGACACCTCTTTTATTAGCAGAACAAACTTTTAAGGGGAAAAAATTGGCAGACTTGCAAGGGAATTAGGGTTGAGACTTGGTGACTCGGTAAACCTGAAACACCAACCCCATACCGCATATTGGCTTTTTACCAGTAAAAACCCCCTGGGTGTGTTTGAAAAGCCGAATATACCTGGGGCTGAAATGGCTTTTTAAATCCCCCCCCCCCCGCTGCCATTTCCCAAGCCCTTGTGTACTTGGAAACCACCAGAGTTTGGGGAGGGAGACAGAGGTCCCTATGCCACACTGAGGTCGAATCCCCACTTGAAATTTGCACGCAGATCCAAACCTGTTCGTTGTGAAACCGTGTCCTCTTCATCGGAGTTTCTCCCTCCCCACCGCAGCGAGCACACAGCAGACACACTGGGTTGCAGAACTCTCAGCAATCCCCACTACCAGGCGTAGGGGCCCGCCTGGCTGGTCTCCCCTTGGACAGCTGGCGTGTCTGATAAATGGACTCTTTACCACTGTGGAAACATACATTGTAGGGGTGTGATTTTAAAAAGCAGCATGTAAAAGTTTAACGTTTAACTGTTTAACTGTGCAAACAGTAAATCATTACCTGTGTAAACCATGAATGATTCGAAGTTACACATTTGACTGTTTAATGTTTGCATCCCCTTCTGCTGGCCAATCGCAAAAGCGGAAATGAAACCAAGGAAAGGCTGCATGTGCATCGCAGTGCTGATTGGTTGCCCAAATTCCGTGTCACACTCAATAACGGGAAACAAGTCAGGGTTTCAACCCTCATCCCTCCCCTCGGATCAGCTCTGAACCGTGTTAATGGAGTCTGTGCCACTTGCAACCAGGTCCTGCCAGAACGCGGATTAAGGGGGAGAACGAGCGCCAGAAACAGAATCTGCCACGCAAGCAATGGGGAGGTCGTCCCTCAAACCTGGTTAGTTTGTGTTCTGAAACCTGGCTAAGACGGTAGTGGGGATTCGACCTGAGCAAGCTAAATTCATAGGAGCTACTGACAAGAGAATACGAAGGGGAGCCCTGCTGGTTGACATCATAGTCCAACTAGATCATCACCCTGTGTGGCATGGAGTCCTCTCCTCCCCTCAGACCCCAATGCATTCCAAGTCCTTTAAGGCAAGGTGGAGCCTCGGCAAGGGAAACAGAACTCCATGGTGCTGAGCAAGAACCCTGTGGCATGAAGCTCTTCCCCTCATCAGCTGAGGATTTCTAAGCCCTCCAAGGCTAGGAAAGCACCAAACTCGAAAGTTACCAATAATTTTTTATCAGTGCTCATGCCTACTAGGTTTGCTAATCTCCAGGTGGAACCTGAAGATCTCCCAGAAATAGAACTGAACTCCAGTCAACAGAGATCAGTTCCCCCAGAATAAAATGGCAGCTTTTGAAGGTGGACTCAGAGGCATTATACACACTGAGGCGGTTTCCGCACAGCCAAGGGAGAGACCCATCGGCATGAATCATGCCGATGCAGGCTCTGGGGCCATTCACACAAATGGCCCCATGGGATGCGCAGCTGTGGGAGCAAGCTCTGCACAGCCATGTATTACCCTCCCCGGCCCCAAACGCCTCCTTACCTTCTGCTGGCAGCCGCATCACTCTATTATTGCTCTGAGGAGGGAAGGGGACACGCCCCCATGGCCACAGCGACAGCTGAAGCACCGGAGACCAGGGGGCGTTTCCCCTTCCCTCCTCAGAGTGACGACGATAGAGTGACACGGCTGCCAGCAGAAGGTAATGAGGCTTTTGGGGCCGGGGAGGGGAGGGGAAAACGCCGGCTTCCACCCGCTGCCGTTCACACGGCAGCGGATGGAAGCTGGCGTTTGCAGGAAAACTCGCTCCCCAAGCGAGTTTTGAGTACACCGTTTGGGCAGGCACAGAGCGCTGCTGTATTGATTTGGCAGCGACGCCTGTGCGAAAGGTCCCTGCCAAAACGGTGTTTTACCGGGCTGAAGCCGTTGCTTTCAGCCCGTGCAGAAACCGCCTGAGGTTTATCCCCTCCAAAATCTCATCCCCCCCCCCCCCAGCTTCACCCCAAAATCTTCAGGTAGTTCTGAACCCAGTCGACAGCCTTTAAAAGGTGTTGATTTTAAGAATGTAGATGGGACAGACCCAGATGGAAACCAACAATTTAATCAGGAACACCAAGACGGGATGCCTGAACAGATAGCGCTGGAAAGAACACCTTTGTAGAAGCACGAGGCAGCCCTAGAAGCAGGAAGTTAGACAATAACAAGCATTTTATTTTTCAGAAAGACAGGGGGAAAAAACCCTTAAAGAATAAATGCACAATAAACAGGAGCCAGACTTCAAATTGGTACCCCTGAGATGTAAACATATGCCTGCCAAAGAATATTATTAGACATCAAAAGTAATGTGTCTGAGAAGAAAAGAGATGACTGTGTTTGATTCTAGCATAAGATTGCCATGAGGATTTAGAATGGCATCAACCACAGCATTGTTTTTTCACGTAACAGGTTGTGGCGGGGGGAGGGGGTGTCCTCAGATAAATTGTTTCTACCATCCCACTGATTTTTTTTTAATTCACCTTTTTATAATACAATCGTTCTCCCACAGCTTAGCAAGCATTTTTCATCCCAGTCTCAATCCCCCATTTTCCCCATCCCTTCCACACGGCTCTTCCACTTTTTGCTATAACCTTTTCCAATTCACAATTAGCGGGGTTTGTCTAAAAGGCCTTTTTAAAAAACTTTCTGTTGCTACTGAAACTCACCATGCACATAACGACAAGATAATCAATGAAGCAGGAAAGCTCAAAAGAGAGAACAGGGGAAGGAAAGAAGGTTAATGTCAGAGGTGGGATCCAGCAGGTCCTCACAGGTTCCCGAGAGTAGGTTACTAATGATTTGTGTGTGCCGAGAGGGGGTTACTAATTGGTGATTTTGCCACGGGATTTTTGCCTTCGTTACGCCCCTCCTCTCAGCAGTAGCGCGCAGAACTTGAAGCAGTCTAGCAGGAGGTGCACCGGCGTGCGTGGCAGCCTGCGCCTGCGTGCATTCATTTCCCGCCCAAGGACCGGCGCAGCGGCTGCATCCTTGCCACAGCCCCGCCCAGGAATTCCCCACCCCCGGAATGCCAGGCCATGCCCCCGTCGTGCCCCGCCCAGCCCCATTGGCGCTACGCCACAGTTTGAATCCCACCACCATGGGAACCTGTTACTAAAATTTTTGGATCCCATCACTGCATAATGACCTTTTGATGCACCATAGTTTTCCATATTGTTTCACACCATTCGCCATTTACAGCCCCAGTCTGTCCCAGTTCTTCCCCACCTCAACTTCTCTCAGTATAAGCAACCTGCAGTAGCAATTTGTACTGGGCACACAGCAGTATAAACCAGCTGCATTCCTCATCTCTGTAGGCCATGCGTGCGACTGAATTTTAAAACGTGATTCCTACAAAAACACAGACAGGGCATCCTGAGGGCAAGAATCAATGATGCTGCAGGGATCAGAACAAAGCTGGGCTTAATGCAATCCATTTGCAAAAGCTGGAGTGGGGTTATTGATTTCATATTCTCCAACTATCCCTATTCACCAAAGAAAAAACCCACATTTTCTGGTCTGCATCTCTAATCGCTAACAATCCTTCACCTTTTGAGGACATTTGGGGATGCTGTTTCAACACTGCCTTACCCAGTGTTAGGGCTATCAGCTCCAAGCTGGGAACTACCTAGAGATTTGGGGGTGGGGGGACTGAGGAGCATTGGTAATTCTCTCCAGTAAAGAGACACACTTTTCATTACAGCAGAGTGCACAGAGGCCAAACACAGCTGTGCCCGGAGCCAATTCATATTTTTTAACTAATAAGAGGAGTCTTTATTAGTGAACTCCATTCTAGGTAGAAAGGTAGAGCATAAGCATAAGCATTTCATTGTCATTGTGCACGCACAACGGAATTTACAGCAGCATTCCTCTATGCACACCATTTCAGACTCATACCCCATCCTCACTTTCCCCTTCCTCCACCCATCCCTACACAGCCCCAAACACATCAACACGAAGCCGCAGAGTTTAGCATAGCCACAGCTCTAGAGTAGAAGCTGTCTCTAAGCCTCTTTGTCCTAGTTTGAATAGACCTGTATCGTCTGCCGGATGGTAACAGTTCAAAAAGAGAGTGTGCTGGATGAGACGGGTCTCTCAGAATATTTTGGGCTTTCAATGCCTGGGAATTATAGTAGAGTTCTTTCCAAGGAGGGGAGAGGGTGTCGATAATCCTCTCAAGGTGTGTGGTGACGACTCCCTGGAGCTTTTCCTATCTGCCACTGTGCAACTGGGAGAACCATTAACAGATGCAGGTAGGTTAAGACACTCTCTTATAGCATGTAAAAGGACACCAGGAGTTTTCCATTCAGTTGTTGTTTCCTTAGAAGTCTCAGATAGTACAGTCTTTGCTGGGCCTTCTTAACCACCGCGGCAGTCTGTACGCCCCAGGTCAAGTCCTCTTTAATCATGACGCTGGATCTATCTAGCTGGATGGTGGGGGATGCCATCTGCATCTTTTTGCATACATGGTGCAAGATGGAGGAGTGTGTCTAAGAATATTGGGGAGGAGTGGAGGAAAAGCAGGGAGGAAGGGAGTTCCCTGAGAGTCACAATCTGCACATCAAGGGGATAGCAAGAGGCAGTGGCGTAGTGCCCACTGAGTGGGAGTGGCATGATGCCCCGGGTGGAGCAGCGGCAGAGACATGGCCAGGCCACGGAGGGGGCATGGCCAAGGCATTCTGGGGGTGTTCTGGAGCGAGGGCGGACAGCGCCGTGGCAGGGGCGCAGAGCGCATGTGCGCCCCAGGCACAGTTTCCCCTCGCTCTGCCTCTGGTAAGAGGGCAGTAGAGGAAAGGTGCCCAGTGGCGTAGGAGGTTAAGAGCTCGTGTATCTAATCTGGAGGAACCAGGTTTGATTCCCAGCTCTGCTGCCTGAGCTGTGGAGGCTTATCTGGGGAATTCAGATTAGCCTGTGCACTCCCACACACGCCAGCTGGGTGACCTTGGGCTAGTAACAGCTTCTCAGAGCTCTCTCAACCCCACCTACCTCACAGGGTGTTTGTTGTGAGGGGGGAAGGGCAAGGAGATTGTCAGCCCCTTTGAGTCTCCTGCAGGAGAGAAAGGAGGGATATAAATCCAAACTCCTCCTCCTCCTCCTCCTCCTCCTCCTCCTCCTCTTCTTCTTCAGTGTCTTGACCCCCTCTAGCTCTCAGACTCACTGATCAGTCCCCCACTATCACTGAGGCAGGAGACACAGGCAGAAAAATGTACTTTCAATCCACTTTCACAATTGTTTGCAAGTGGATTTTGCTATTCCACACAGTAAAATCCAGCTGCAAAGTGCATTGAAATTGGATTGAAAGTGCATTATTCTGCATGTGTGGAAGGGACCAAAATCCTCCATTTCAAACAAGGAGGGCAGAGTTTGGCGAGGGGGGAGACTTCAGTGGCCACAAAGTCCACCTTTCAAAGCAGCCATTTTCTCGGGTTATCAATTCTAATAGTGGGAAATTTCCAGTCACCTCCTTGAGGATGGCGACATTACCAAGCACACAGGTGCACTGGAGTTCCAGCCCTTGAGATTTCAACCATAGATGTAGTGACGCTGACCAAATACAGTGGAACCTCGGTTTTCATTGCCTTCGGTTTTCATCAGTTTCAATTTTCATCAATTTTTTCAGTGAAAAATTTGTCTCGGTTTTCATCGATTTGCCTTGGTTTTCATCGATTTGCAGTAAGGTGCAGGGGTTTGTGGAGAAAACTCACCCAGAGAAAGCTGTTGCAGGATGTGTCTGCAACTTGTTTAATGACAATGACTTGCACCATTTCAGACAAAATCTTTTTTTATTTTGGTAAATTTCAGGTTTGAGCTTTAGAAACCTGAAAATGTTCGGTAAAGCCGAATAAGGCCAGTAACCGTTGGTTTTATTCGGCTTCTTACCAGAAACATTCAGGTTTCTAAAACCCAAATATTACCAAATAAAAAAGATGGTACTCTCTCTGTCTCCCTACCCCACCACTGAATTAATTGAAGGTCTGTGCTCCCTACCGCAGCTTTCCAAATCTACACAGAATGGTGAAACTGTGATGAGGACAGCTTCAGTTGCATGCAGGACTCCATGGGACATAGGAAATAGCGGCAAGGTGAGCTTCAATTAAATGCTGGCTTTACTGAGTCACCACCCCTAGTGTGTATTTTTCAATGTTACATTAGCAATCAGGGCAGAATCCACATGTATACTCAGTGGTGGGATCCAAAAATTTTAGTAACAGGTTCCCATGGTGGTAGGATTCAAACTGTGGCGTAGCGCCAATGGGGCTGGGCGGGGCATGACGGGGGCGTGGCCGGACATTCCGGGGGCGGGGCATTCCTGGGCAGGGCTGTGGCAAGGAGGCAGCCGCTATGCTGGTCCTTGGGTGGGAAACGAATGCACGCAGGCGCAGGCTGCCACGCATGCCTGTGCACCTCCTGCTAGACTGCTTCAAGTTCTGCACGCTACTGCTGAGAGGAGGGGCGTAACTAAGGCAAAATTCACATGGCAACATCACCAATTAGTAACCCCCTCTCGGCACACACAAATAATTAGTAACCTACTCTCGGGAACCTGTGAGAACCTGCTGGATCCCACCTCTGAGTATACTCCTCCTACGGCACTTGGGTTAACACTTAAAGGGCATTCTGGTTTCACGGCATGGCTTGGCCCTTTTATTTGAGAGCTCTGGAATTTGTCTACAAGTCTCCCTTGCTGCCTTTTGAGCTATTTATGATTACTTTGGAGTCTAGCAAAAAAAAAAACTTGCATAGCTCAGCAGAACTTCTTAAAGCTTTGACAAGTTGGTCAGAAAGGGCACAATTCCAATTTTTGTTTCTGTTGGTGGACAGTATTTGAAAATCTGACCCACATTACAAAGGGCGAGTGCGGGGGAGGTAATACAACTGGGTGAACCCTCTTGACTGTAGTTTACCAAGTTCCAGTAATTTTCCTCCTATTCTGTTACAAGATGCATGTGCTGTACTTTCATATTATTTATTAGTCATGCTTTGCCTCTAGGACAGGGATCTGCAACCTGCGGCTCTCCAGATGTTCATGGACTACAATTCCCAT
>NW_025949624.1:0-11379 GCF_021028975.2 Sphaerodactylus townsendi
GGGGGGGGGGGGGGGGGGGGGGGGGGGGGGGGGAAGGGGGAGAGGTGGGGAGGGGGAGGGGTGCGCAGAGGGTGCGCGGGGGGCAGGAGTAGGCACCACTTTGTCCCGGGCACCATTTTCCTCCTATGCCTCTGGGGATTACAAAGGCAAATGAAGCCATTCTGAAAACATTTCAACTGAATAATTGTTTTAAAAGGACATTCATTTTAAAAGTTTTGAGACAGAAAATAAAATGTTTTGGAGTAAAAATGTGGAACTCCAGGGAAGAGCCGTTTTATTTCCTGCCTCAAAACGTTTAAAAATATCTGTGTGGAAAGGGCTACTGAATCAGATCACTGATCTATGAAGGTCAGTTATGACTGCTCAGCCTGGCAGTAGCTCTCAGGCAGGGGTCTTTCACATCACCGATTACTTGATGCTTTTAAGTGAAGATGATGAGGACTGAACATGGGATTTTCTGCATTCAAAGCAGACCATCTACCATTGAGCCATTTCCCTTCTTCCCTACTGGGAGAAGGAACCTCACTTCAGCACCCAGCATTTCCTGGCATCTCTGCTGCATATTTTAACCGGAGTGAATTAAATTCCTGCCATGGCTACACTGTTGTGGTTTCCTTTTACACTGTGGCAGTTAGGTACACAAAGAACAAGAAACAATTTTCAGTGGCTATGGTCATGAGGAGTTACAGTCTTCAGTAAGAATTATAACAGCATCTCCTTTCCCAGTCCTCTTTTGCAGAATCCACAATGGCTGGCAGTGGGAACAGTTACGAAAAAGCATTCATGAAACAACAAATGGGGGAGAGAGAGAGTGATAGAAAATTTAAAGTGTTGCTTTCCCAAAGAGCGATATTTTTTCAGCACCTCCCCAATGCCCTTAGAAACCTATTCTTCACTTTACATGGATTCTAAGGGATAATCAAAGCCCAAACTTTGAGTTAAAAGAATCATTTCAACCCTAATTGCAAACAATGGAAAACGAAATATGTAGTGAAGAGGAGTTAAAATGTAGCAGGCAATTAAAAGTTAGAGCTCATTCTTCAGCAGATCTTTAAAGGAGAAAATATTCTGCATATGGGGATATTATTCTTTTAAATGGCGTAAAGCTTATAATTTCAGCAAGGGTACAATTTTCATAAAGATTCTGTATTTGTATTCCCCTCCTCTTATTTCTCCCTAACGGATTGCAGTTAAAATGAATAAACTGCTTACAGAGAAATTCATTTTTATTTTATTTTGCCTTTTTCATGTCAATTACAGAACACTTTGTTAAAATGATTACATAATTTTCGCAGAAGCTTGGTACTGCAGGCTGGAGGAGATAAACCCACTTAAATGTGACTAATGTACTCACAAATGCCTGCCCAGAGCAGAGTTTCTCAGTTAGGCATCACTCACACTATTTTCCAGTCCAGCTCCACAGAATCGGTCCAACATCGAAGAGCCAAAAAAAGGGAGCCTTTTTGCTGAAGGAGGTATTTATGAACGGCTTCTTTAGGCCAAAGGTCGAAGGTCACATGGTATTAAAAACTTGATTTCCTGAGACCTCCTCTCAAAACTTGGTTCCTGTCTTGTGATAAGGTTACACTGAATGGTGCTGGCATCCTTCAAGGTTACTGTTCCAGAAAATATTTGCAAATAATTTGACATGCTGTCAGCTAGCAGCAGTGAACTCATATAGTTCAACATACTAATGTGGCTTTTCACGCCTTAAGCTATAAATAAGCTTGATAGTTGAAAGTTTCTGTAATGTTTATTTAATAGCAATATTTTCTAAATAAATCTTGATTATTCCCTTGCACTTGAGTGGAGATCTCCTTCTGATATAACAGTTGTTTCTGACCTCGGGCCTATTTTTTTGTACCCATTTTCATTTTCCAGAAACAGTTTGCTAAAGAAAAAAGACATTTCTTTTCACCATTACTGTGAGGTAGATCTAACAATTTTAACCAGGAAAATTATCACACACAAATACCCTCAGCCCACTGCCAGTGTAGTCTTACAAAGCCCACTGATGATAGCCCACCCATTTAATCTCTTGTCTTTCTGGCTGCATTAGCATTTTCTATTCTAGAATACTGGTTCAAGTCTGACTTTTGTGTTTATAATGCTAAGTGAATTTCATGATTTAATGGTGGGGCTGATTATTGGTCAAATGACTGGTAACAAAGGCCACAACATACATATGCAAGACACGATCTGAATAAACTTAAACACCCAATTTTCAGTAAAATAATGCTGAACAAACTTTCAATAATGCCTTACCTTACTTCTTTGTTTAACGTTAACTATCGAAGAGCCTACAGCCTACTCCGTTACACCCTTTTGTCTAACTATACCAACAGGATTTATTAAAGTACCAACTGAGGGTAGAATTTGCAGTTGTCAAATAGGAGGTGTTGAAAACTTGGAACATATATTATTTGAATGCTCATACTATGATGAGATACGTTGGATGCTTCTGTCCTTTGACCAGACAAATTCTCCTTTGGCTAAGAAAGAAAAGGTTAAAATACTGTTATCAGACACCAATAAAAATCTAACGTATTCTGTTGCCAAGTTTGCCTGAATATCTAGTAAAATCAGGAAGGCCCGACAGAGCTCTACTGGCTCTGTCAGCTAATCCTTATTATTAATTATTATTAGACTGACATTCCACTCATTATCTTGAGCTGATGTTTTGAGTTCCTGAGGCCTATTATCTGCATTTTGCTGTTTTAATCTGTATATTTGTAATATCTGTAAATTTTATGATTTTAATGCCTTTGGATGTTGCTGGTCAACGACCGTAAATAAATTATGTATGTATGTACATATGCAAGAATGCTAGCTACTATTATGATGCATGTTTGTGTCTTATTCTTCAACAACAAAAAGTAAAAATGGCCCATTTTCAAACTTGTCTAGCAATCACAATATAGTATTTTAGATCAGTGGTTCCCAGCATTTTCAAGAACAAACATTTACTTCTTTTTAATGCCATAACATTTTGAGGATCCCCTCATGATAGTATAGACTGTTAGTGTCTGTTGATTGAGAAAATACATAATCTCAAAAAGTTTCTATGGCTTCAGCAAAGCTTTTTAAATGATTTGTATTTTATTAATTACAACAAGGTCTACATACACATGAGAAATGGCAATACATATATGTCTCTGGAGGAAAGGAAGATTAGTATAGCCTGATCTCATCAAATCTTGGAAGCTTCTTGGATGGGAGACCGGCTGGGAAGACAATGGCGCACCATCTCTGGCTCTCACTTACTGGGTTTGCCTTGTGTGACAGATTAGGCTTTTATATGGTTAATTTTTAAAAATGCAGTTCAGCCAGAGCAAGGGCACCAAATGTTAACTAGAGCACCACCTGTTGATGTTCCTGCCCCAAAGCAGCAGCCAATCGTGAACTAGCAACAAAAGAGCTGCAGAGCTGATCCTGGGCTCATGGAAAGGAGGTGGATGTTTTGATCCTGGTTTCAACTCGAGACCTCTCTGTGGACACAGCTGCAGTGGGGAGGGAGCAACTGGGATAAAAAGGTACTGTACTTTATGGAACTGGTCCAATGCAGGGATATTTTCCCCATGGGGATTCAGCCAGGGTGTGCTGGCTGATATAAACACAGGAAAAGCCTGTCAGAAAGACAGAGGGGATATTTTGAACAGATCGGAAAGATCTTGAAAGCAGTTTGAGAGCTTGTGTGACACACAAATCATGTCAGTCTTCAGATTCAGTCAGGGGAGATCGTGTTTAAGGCAGAGAGAGCCAGAGGGAGAATGGCTAGGGGGCCAGTATTCTCAAAGAGATCTCAGACTGAGAGGAAAGATCCTTGTTTTCATTAGAAGCTAGGAGGCCTGGTGGTGGTGGAAAACAAGAGGGAAGCTTATCTCACCAGGACACTCCTAAGACCACACAGAGGGCTTGGCTATTGTCTCATGAGGAGATCACACCTAGATACTGGTGCTATAGAGCCCATTAGGGCAGTGCCATATTGGGCCTAAATGGTGCCTGTGGGTATGACCGCCTCCCTGCAATCCCCTGCCTGGCTCCCCACACCCTACTTATGGGAGCCAGCAGGGAGGCCTGGGGCTTGGGTGTCATGGCTCCCCACACCCTACTTATGGGAGCCAGCAGGGAGGCCTGCGGCTCAGATGGGTGTCATGGCGGCAGGCTGGCTCCTGGGCTGGCCCGTGCCATGGTGCCCACCTGGACTGCCTGCTGCTGAGCCTGGCCCCAGTCTCTTGCAGGCTGGCCCCATAGCCACCCGCTGCCGAGCCCCACCCCCAGGGGAGGGCAAGAGCCAGCCTGCAGGGAGACTGGGAGGGGGTATGCAGCTTGGGCACACAGGGTACTCCACACAGGGCTCAGCGGTATGCAGCTTGGGCACACAGGGTACTCCATGTCCCCATTAGCGGTACACCACTGCATGAGGGTGTGTTTAGCTTAACTGGCAGAATTAAATGTGGGTTTAGCGAAACCCCAGAGTTTAATCTGTCCCAAGCCAGAGCTTAATCTGTCCCAAGACAAATAAAGATTAAAATGCAATATAAAATGTTCCTTGCAGAGAGGATTATCAGTTGTGTGAAATCCAGGCATAATCAACGGTTATCTGGCTATTCATCCCACCATGGTCTTAGCAATGCACTAGGATTCTTATTTACAAGATTCAAATCCTACCTTTCCCCTCTCACCAGGCCACCAAGGTGGCTAACAGATTAAAAAACATAGGTAGTAAAAATGTGTCTAAAAACAATGAGTAGGGAAACGCCCAAGCTTGATAGATTTGTGATCCCCTTGCAATAACTCCATAGATCACTGAGGCTAGGAACAGCTGGGTACAGCTGTCTTAGATTACCTAAGATTTTTACTTTTAGACTTCTGTAGATATGCTGTAATCATTTTGAGACCCCTGTGAATCCATAAAGCAAGGGACAGTTATATAACTCTAGATGAAATCAAGTCGTCTAAAGTTCACGGAAAGGGGGCCTCATCCCCAGAATATGCTGTCAGGTCTCTGGACATCTGTATTGTGCTGCAGGTCTTTCTCACAGCTGATAATGTAGTGATTTCTAATCTAGATGGCAAAATAAGCAAGATGTCCAAAGGCACTTTAACAAATAACAAGATATCCAGAGGCACCTTAACAAATAAAATTTATTTCACAAAAAGCTTTCTTGAGTCAGAGAGCACTTCAGATGCTGAATCGACTAGCGGCAAACCTCCTCTCCTGCACTTACCAGGCAACCCTAGGTTGGTCAAGATGGATATCCTAACCCCTGATGGAGTTCCTAACCCCTGACAGCTGCCTGATACAGTTCTAGGCCTTCCTAGGTAGGCAAAGATGTGGGAGGGGCCAGGGAAACCAACTGACAGACCCATGACAGACTCATGAGGTGCATTTCTCCTTCAGAGTAGGTAAGCAGCCTTGAGTGGGCCAGTGCACCCTTGAGGGTAGAGTTACCACCTTCCAGATGGTGGCTGGATGGTGGCTATCACAACTGATCCTCAGGTGACACAGATCAGTTCATCTGGAGAAAATGGCCACTTTGGAAGGTTGACTGTATATGACATTATCCCTCCCTTCCCTAAACCCACCCTCAGACTGTATACCCAAACTCTCCAGGTATTTCCCAACCCACAGCTGCCAACCCTCCTGGGAGGGAGGGGGGCATTACTAAGGTTGGCCTGATGCTGCCTGTGTGAATGGAGGCTTGGAGCAAGCTGACCCTGTTGGGAAGGTGTTAATGATGCTATGACAAGCCAGCTGTTGAATGAAGCCCTGTTGGTAGCTGACCACACACAGTTGGGAGGACATGATTGCCATGAAAGTGAACCCAGGGAGAGGAATGAGCAGGGAAACGCCCAAGCTTGATGGATTTGTGGTCCCCTTGCAATAACTCCACAGACCACTGAGGCTAGGAACAGCTGGGTACAGCTGTCTTAGATTACCTAAGATTTTTACTTCTAGACTTCTGTAGATATGCTGTAATCATTTTGAGACCCCTGTGAATCCATAAAGCAAGGGACAGTTGAATGTGTTTATATGTATTTTAAGATGAATTATTCCACAGCATCTAGCTATTCACAAAAGGAAAGCTAAATATCTCTTGAATATTGCTGATATAACACTGCACAGAAAATAGTGAATATCATTGGTTTTTAAAGATGGATCTATATTAAAGCCATGTTAAAGAGCAGAAAGCTTAGAAAGAAATTTGTAAGAAATATATTTTCAGGGGTGAGTAGGGAAAGAAAAGCCTTCCAGAGCTCTACATCAATGTACATTACAGCCTGCAAAGTCTTTCAGGATGAAGTAACTCTCCAGTTGCAGAAAATGCTGTATCTCCTAGGATTGGGAATAGACCTGTAATTTGCAAATCACATCTTATGTTAATGAACAGAAGGAAGCTAGGCATCTCATCAGTGAAACAAGTTCTTTATGCTGTACTAAGTACAAATATTTGGATTACTAAAGTGAATTTATGAAGCAATTACTTTTAATGCTATAAGAGGAAATTAACTACTCATTGATTCTTGATTTATAATCTGGAGCTAAAAGATCATGAAAAAGCAAATATAACTTAATTAAATGTCCTTTGACTTAGCTACTATTGCTGCCTTCACTCATAAAGTAAGTAAAACGACCCATTCTTGGAACATAAATGTACATTGGTTCTTCTAGTTCAGAAGGCAAATAATTTACTGGCTAAATATATTCAGTAAAGTTAACCCAACTGAAAGATTTTTTTTCCTGTTGGCCTCTGGCATTTAAAAGAAAAGTCACTGGTATAATTTTGAGGAATCTGCAGTACTATGAATGACAGTAGCACTTGCTGGGGAAAAATGAAAACAAAGGGTATTTCCTATTCTTTTTCCTACTGAAAAAAAATCCAATATGCTCCTGAAGTAGAATATATACTATAAAAGGAATGAATCTTTATGGTTGTATTCATTGCCTATGCACTTGTGGTTATTCATTCTTGACACAGAACCCATTAACCTGAGAAAATTTAATTGAATTCTATAGTAACATTGCTATTTTTCCACCTTGAAGAGTAAATAAATTGGAAAAAAGCACGCTTCTAAAATGTAACACTTCAGCTGATGTATTTGGCCAATTAAGTAGTCAGTGTGACTTCTCTCTTTGTATTGTAGAAAAGAGAGGGGGAAAATACAGAATTGATGAACAAAATAGTACTAGATGAATCACAGAAGTAAAATCCATTGTGAAGTGAAGCTTTAATAAGGTAGACTATTTGTAGATATACTCCGTCAATCTTGCATTAATTTTCGAGTCAATAATTGGGTTTTATTTCTGCATGAGAAAAGAGGTATGTTCAAAACGGTCTTGAACTCACTTGAACTTGAAGAGGATCAGCATTACCCCTGAAGATGAGGGTTTTGAAGGGCTTGATTCTCCGTGATGACAGCAATAACATGATGGGAACCTCAACATCATCTATTAAACAATTTATGAGAGCTCTGGTGGAGGTTAAGAGAATGAATCTTGTATCGCAAAGCATGTTTCCTCAGCGGCATGTAGTGCTCTCTCTCTCTCTCTCTCTCTCTCTCTCTCTCTCTCGTTCTCTGTGGGATGGTAGGTGAGTACTCTCTCACTATCACTGCTTCAGTTTTCCCAAGCTCCAGATTTTCTTGGGAAGGGGATTTTTACATCATTACTGAATTGCAAAAGCTTTTTGGCTCAGCTTGTAACAGGCCTGGTATATGTTGCCCTGGCTGATACCAGCATCACCCATCAAGATCTAAACTAAAGGCAGAAGCTAAGTGTGTCTTGAAGAAGTGCATTTCAGGAGCCATGATGACAGGGGGGAAAAATGAAAACTGAGATCAGCCACTAGGTTCATCTGGAGTAGACAAGGATAAATAGAGGTTAACAAGTTAGCTGTAAGGGAGGCAAAAAAGGATTATGAGGAACACATGGCTGTGAACATCAAAACCAGCAACAAACAGTTCTTCAAGTACATCAAAAGCAGGAAGCCAGCAAGGGAAGCGGTAGGCCCGTTAGATGACAAAGGAACAAAGGGTGTGCTAAAAGATGACAGGGAGATTGCAGAAAAGCTGAATGAATTCTTTGCATCTGTCTTCACCCAAGAGGAGGTGAGGAAAATTCCTGCACCTGAACCAAGCTTCTTAGGAGGCGAATCCGAGGAACTAACAAAGATAGTGGTAGACAAGGAAGAAGTTCTGGCAGCCATTGATAAACTAAATGTTACCAAATCCCCTGGCCCAGATTGCATTCACCCAAGAGTTCTTAAAGAGCTCAAGCATGAAATTGCTGATCTTCTCACTTTAATATGCAACTTATCCCTGAAATCAGCCTCCATCCCTGAAGACCCAGAGCCCTTCGGGGATGGGAGCGGTATAAAAGTTTAAACAATAAATAAATAAATAAATAAGACTGGAAGATGGCCGATGTCACACCAATCTTTAAGAAAGGGCCTAGGGGGGACCCAGGAAATTACAGGCCAGTCAGTTTGACATCTGTTCCTGGTAAATTAGTAGAATCTATCATTACAGATAAAATTATTAAACATGTAGAAAAGCAAGACCTGCTGAGAAAGAGTCAGCATGGCTTTTGCAGAGGCAAGTCCTGTCTTACAAACTTACTAGAGTTCTTTGAGGGTGTAAACAGGCATGTGGATAATGGGGAACCAGTGGACATTGTCTACTTGGATTTCCAAAAGGCTTTTGACAAAGTTCCTCACCAGAGACTGTTGAGAAAACTCAGCAATGAAGGAATAAGAGGGGAAGTCCTCCTATGGATTAAAAACTGGTTGAGGAACAGGAAACAAAGGGTGGGTATAAATGGGAAGTTCTCACAATGAAGAGATATAGGGAGTGGTGTCCTCCAAGGATCCGTTATGGGACCAGTGCTCTTTAACCTATTCATAAATGACCTGGAAGTAGGGGTGGGTAGTGTGGTGGCCAAGTTTGCAGATGATACCAAATTATGTAGGGTGGTGAGAACCACAAAGGATTGCGAAGAGCTCCAAGCGGACCTTGATAAATTAGGTGAGTGGGCTAAGAAATGGCAAATGCAGTTCAATGTAGGAAAATGCAAAGTGATGCACATAGGGGCAAAAAATCCAAACTTCACATACATAAGGGTCAGTGCTATCAGTCACAGACCAGGAAAGGGATTTGGGCGTCTTAGTTGATAGTTCCATGGGAATGTCAACTCAATGCATGGCAGCTTTGAAAAAGGCAAACTCTATGCGGGGGATAATTAGGAAAGGAGTTGATAATAAAACTACAAGGATTGTCATGCCCTTATATAAAGCCGTGGTGCGACCGCACTTGGAGTACTGTGTTCAGTTCTGGTCACCACATCTCAAAAAGGATATCGAAGAGACAGAAAAAGTGCAGAGAAGGGCAACGAGGATGATTGAGGGACTGCAGCACCTTCCTTATGAGGAGAGGCTGCAGCGTTTGGGACTCTTTATTTTGGAGAGGAGACGGCTGAGGAGGGATATGATTGAAGTCTATAAAATTATGCATGGGGTAGAAAATGTTGACAGAGAGAAATTTTTCTCTCTTTCTCACAATACTAGAACTAGGGGGCATTCATTGAAAATGCTGGGGGGAAGAATTAGGACTAATAAAAGGAAACACTTCTTCATGCAACGTGTGATTGGTGTTTGGAATATGCTGCCACAGGAGGTGGTGATGGCCACTAACCTGGATAGCTTTAAGGTTGGACAGATTTATGGAGGAGAAGTCGATTTATGGCTACCAATCTTGATCCTCCTTGATCTCAGATTGCAAATGCCTTAGCAGACCAGGTGCTTAGGAGCAGCAGCCGCAGAAGGCCATTGCTTTCACCTCCTGCATGAGAGCTCCCAAAGGCACCTGGTGGGCCACTGCGAGTAGCAGAGTGCTGGACTAGATGGACTCTGGTCTGATCCAGCAGGCTAGTTCTTATGTTCTTAAGTAAGGAGAGAAACCAAAAGCTGTTTACAATTGTTCAATAATACCAACAAACAAACAATGGTGTGCGATGTGAAGCAGTGACAAACAGGAAAACGCACCGCACCACACACAGGCTCAGGCACAGATACATCAAAAGGATATTAATGACAAAGTCATTAGGCTCATTCACTATAACAATTATAGGCTCATTCACTAGATCTACCAGACCACGGCCACACAGCCTGGAAAACCTACCACAACCAGTTTCTCTGTGATACACCTCTGAAGATGCCAGCCACAGATGCAGGCGAAACATTAGGAACAAGATCTACCAGACCACGGCCACACAGCCCAGAAAACCCACAACAACCAGTTTCTCTGGGATACACCTCTGAAGATGCCAGCCACAGATGCTGGTGAAACGTTAGGAACAAGATCTACCAGACCAAGGCCACACAGTCTGGAAAACCCACCACAACCAGAAGTAGGGGGAATGTTTAGGTGAGGCCATCACCTTGTGAATACCCACTGCAAGGACAACAATTAAAGAGTGAATGACCCATTACATTAACAGAAATCCAGGTACAAAAGTCCCCCAAATGAACTGTTATTTTCCTCACCAACAGAAACCACTGAAAAGAGCTCTAAGTCTCAGGAAGCAGGAGAAATCCTTCAGCCCCCCTCCCACCATCCTCCAGACTCCCCAAAACACCATCCAGTCAAAAGATGCTGGACTCCAACCTGCCCAGAACTCATACCTGGCAGCTCTGCACCCACCTAAGGGCTGCAAGGGCTCTGAACAAAAGCAAAGCTGCCAGCATCCCCACCCACCCCTCGCCATTGGCAAAGGCTCTGGCAGCAAGTCCCCACCCAATCAGAGGTGTAGGCCTCTCCTTCTGTAACTAGACCAATGGAAAATGAATAGCAACATAAAGTTTTAGAATGTCAAGGAAGCTCTTTATTAATTTTACTTATTTATTTTAAATGTTTCTTAACCTCCTTTCCATTTTGCAGAACTCAAGGGGTCTTACAGTGTAAATAAAATGGATATTTTAAAAAATTTGTTTTGAGTACAAGGTAAGCAATTCAATGATTGTGTACAGGGTTGTAGAGCCAGTGGGAATTGAATGGAACCCAGAATCCCAAGGATGATGGATCACAAAAATCCAGAGGGTTGATGTCATTAATCCTTTCTGACTCAAAAGACAGAGTCTATCTGATAAACAAAGCAGGAAGGGGAGGATCTTTTCCAAAGAGGGCTAATGCTGCAATTTTCAGGGAAACTTGCAGGAGCTAGTATTGCAGGTCACTGGGAGGAATGCCTGCCCTGTGTTTGCCAACCACTGAGTTCAGACCTGCTGCTCCTCCTTTTCGTCCCCATAGCAAATGCAAAGCCCGTTTTGCAGACAGAAGAGAGGGAAAGAGAAAAGGGGGGGGGGGATTTGCTTTGCATCC
>NW_025949625.1:0-11377 GCF_021028975.2 Sphaerodactylus townsendi
CTCTCCAGATGTTCAGGAACTACAATTCCCATCAGCCTCTGTCAGCATGGCCAATTGGCCATGCTGGTAGGGGCTGATGGGAATTGTAGTTCCTGAACATCTGGAGAGCCGCAGGTTCCCTACCCCTGATCTAGACAGATCAAAAAGCGAATTGATCAGCAGATAAAATGGGAGTCACTATGCTTTTATAGACTCAAAGTCCTATTGAAGAGGGACTTATCAGGGCAATCCTGCTCTGTGGCAGCATCTGTTTCTAACTCTGTTGATTGGTCAACATGAAGTTTCTCTCTCCCTGTGCCTGACTTTTTTGAATGCTAACCCAGAAAGCCAATGAATAGAACAGCACAGAGATCTGAAGTTTTCTGGATATTACGGACTGTTATTGATAGCTCAATTTGAATAACTGTATTAAAGAATGGAGTGTTTGGGGGTCAAAATTATGATTACTTAAAATTCTGCTGAATCTACCTATTGAAAATAGATGGTTGGTTCCTTCAAAGAACTATGAGCTAAAGGAAAATAAAATAACATACATGGGTAATATTGCCAAGATTTTTTGTCATCATAAATTTCAGAAACCTGCTGACAAAAATTTCAATTATTAGTTTTATCCTTAGAGACTTGGTTCTCAGTAATTAAAGCAATTTCAATTTTTTTAAATTAATGATGGTCCTTGGATAAGTGATATTGTTAGTAATAATTGATATATTTTTAAAAAGTCCAATAAACTCCATTTATCTCAAACATATCACGTCTTGTTTTAATTATGTATTGCATTTCCTTTTACAGCAAATTTAAGTATGATATAATTGATATGACCAGCATCTTTTTCTCAGAAATAACTGGCAGATTCAATAATTCGTTTTTGTAATATTTGTATAAATTGTCTAAATGTGTGCATTAGATTGGATTCCAAGACCCAGGATATGCAGCTATCGAAGATTTCATTTGAAAACTGATCTCTGGAAGTTGTCATCTTGTGTGGAAAGATGGGCCTGTGAGGATCAGCATTGAAGAGCCACTAAAGTGAAGAGGTGAATTCAAGCAGAGATGGCATGAAGGGTTTACATGCTGATTTGCTGCCCCTCCTTGGCACTATTTCCATTGGCTACCAAGGAGGAGAGGACGGGAGGTGACTGAGGTTTCTTGCAACTATTACTGGTAACCCACCCATAGACTGGACAATTACAACAACAAGGCTATTACCTCTGTGAGAATTAGGAGAATTAGAGAGGAAAAGTATGCAAACAATCAGGCAAGAACTGCCATTGATACTTGCTGCTTGCTTCCAATTATTTGGGGGAAACAAACAGATACAGGAAGCAAATTGGGCCTCTGAAGGGCTTCTGTATCTGTCCCTATATTTGTTTACTTATAAGAAGACTTCTTAATATGTTTTGTTTTTCAAAAGTGGACATACGGTGTTTAACCGCATGTTTGTGTGATCATTTTGAGAACTTCAGTTTTCAAGACTGCTTTAATTAGCCATAACCTATGCAGACTCGTTTAACCACACAAGTGCCCTTGATACTTTTCACCAGTGATCTTAGGCTGGGTTATATCCACAGAGAAAGAAATTCCTATAGCAGATCAGGAGATAGATTTGCCATATGGATGGATTTCACTTTGTAAGCAGAGGACAATGGCAAGAACACTTTTGAAATGCATGCTGTGTTACTTTTCAACACCTAGTTTAATCCTGACTTGCCATGTTGTGGTAATGGTATTGATTCTGTCCCAGGAGCTTGACCAGAGTTCGCTACCATAGTTTCAGTTAGCCCATCAAACCAATCTTTTTTTAATGGCAGCTTTTCCAATGTCAGCTACGATTTTTTGGATGCAAGGGTTATGGCTAGTGATTTACAGTGTGGTACTGGAATGCCGCTAGGATATCTGATACTATGTTTAAACAATGAAAATTGTGCTTTTCTGTGGCTGGTTTCTCTGGCTTGTTTTAGCAAACTTTCCAAAGGTGAAGAAAAGGGAAAATTCCAGCATTTGCTAGTGTATTGCTTCACTTTGGCTAATTTTTCTGCTCCACAATTGATATTAGATAGATTTTTTTTAAAAAAAAGAAAGCTTTCTTATTGATGTAACTAGTCCTATGCAGCTCAAGCCGAGACACAATGGCAAACAGTAGAAATAGCTAATATGGCAGCTGGAAGTTTAGTGGAAGAAACAGAAGAACTTGCAGAACCTGTTTGAATAGGACCCTGAGGAAAAGCATGAGCCAACTTTCTTTCTCTAATTTTCTCCTTTTGACTATGTTTGACATGTTTCCAGGTCTGAGAGCTTTAAAAAAATTCAGTAGTTTATGGCAGCAAGATGACAAAGTAAGATTTTCATGTGTTATAGAACAAAATGCTTTAAAAACAGCATTTTGAAGGAAGGTAAGTCTTTGGCACATTCAGGCCAGATCCGTAAAGTAGTTAAAGTCTCCTGGTTTCATACTAACTCTTGTGGAAACAGATGCTTCATTGATTACAAAAGCTGTAGTCCCTGCATATCCCAGTATGTATAACATTTATGGCATGCAATGGGGAACATTACATTATGATGGGGGTGTTATATAACCAAGTATCACAACAATCTTTACTCATCAAGTTGGATCATGCTGCAGTATCAACCATTGTTTTGCAGTAATTCTCTAGTCAGCAGGCACAGACATAAGAAGAGCCTGGTGGATCAAATTAGTGGTCCATCTAGTCCAGCATACTTTTTCACACAGTGAAAATGCAGCACATGTGATAGAGACTGTGGGCAGCAGGGATATAGAGGATCATTATATTCACCCTGGCCAGTAGCCATTGATGGATTTCTCTTCCATGAATTTATCTATACCCCCTCTTTTCAGCTGTCTATGCTTATGCCTACTCCTATCCCCTCACCAGTGAGTCCCACAATTTAATTCTTTATTGAGTAAAGAACTATTTACTTTTGTCTGTTATAAACTTGTTTCCCAGCAATTTCACTGGGTGCTGCCTGAGTTCTGGTATTATGGGATAGGGAGTAAAAGTTCTCCCTAGCTGCTTCCCTCCCCACACACAATGTATAATTTTATAAATCAATATTATGTCTCCTCTTAACCATTTGTTTTCTAGGCTGAAAAGTCTCAGACGCTCTAGCCTTTTCCCATGGGAATGATACTCAACCTCCCTAATCATCTTGGTCATCCTCCTTTGTACTGTGTCCAGTTCTGCATTATCTTTTTAAATATATATATAAATATATATATATGTATGGTGACCAGAACAGCATATGATATTCCAAACGAGTTTCTACTAATTTATCTGGAATAGATGTTAGGCTAACTGGCTTATAATTTACTGAATCCTCTCTGGACCCTTTTTAAAAATTGGGGTGACATTTGCTATTTTCCAGTCATCTGGAAAATAGATTTATTTTAGAGAGAGTTTAATATACATGTTGGTAGAACAACACTTTCATATTTGAGTTCTTTGAATGTATGCTATTTTGATCTGAAATTGGTTTTCATTTTGCCTAGTACTTCATTTTGCCTAGAACGTCATGTTCATCACCTGAATTTGACTCAGGTCTTCAGACACCCTTCCTAAAACAGTGGCTTCAGTGTGGTTATGCACCCCATACTTTCCACAAGGAAAACATATGCAAATAATTCAAATACAATTCATAATTTATACAAATTATTATCCCAGCACCCCCTGTACTTTAAGCATCCCTTTTATTCCTTTGTCTCCCAAAAGCGCAGTCTCCTGGGGGTTTTTTTGGCTATCTGCTCCTCAGATCTTTTTGCTTGCTTTTCTGCCAACTTACAGTTGTTGTGCTAGATACAGGGGTCGGGAACCTCTTCCCCTCAAAGAGCCATTTGGCTCACCCCCCCACTTACCCTCCCACTCGCTCGCACGCCCCCTGCCCACTCCCCTGCCCACTTGGTCGCTCGCCCCTTCGCCCGCTCACCCCCCGGGGCTGGCGGGAGGCAACCAGTGGGGCGGGCGGGAGGCAAAGCCCGCGGCACAGCCTAGCCAGCCATGGGCGATGGATGCGCCTGCCCTGCTGCCTGCAGGGCGGGCGAAGATGGGGCCGGCGGCTCAGCTCGGCTCGGCCGGCCGCCAGGAGAGCGCCCACCCCACAACCAGCAGGGTGGGCGGGAGGCAAAGCCCACGGCGCAGCCTAGCCGGCCGTGGGCGATGGATGCACTCGCCCTGCTGCCTGCAGGGCGGGCGAGGATGGGGCCAGTAGCTCGGTTCATGTAGCCGCAGAACAGCGGCGGAAGAGCTGCATGCGGCTCGTGAGCCGCAGGTTCCCAACCCCTGTGTTAGAACTTGTGTTCTTTTCTTAGTTCATTCAGGAAAACCTTCTACTTTTAAAAAGAAGCCTTTTTGATTTTTATTGTTTCTTTGGCCTGACTTGTTAACCACACAGAACTCCTTTTTGACTTTTTTATTTTTTAAAAAATTATTATTAGATTTTTATAACCGCCCACCCCCGAAGGGTTCTGTTGGTAACTTTCCCTTCTTGAGCTGCAAATTCTATCTGGGCCTCAATTAATGTAATATTAAATAGTTTCTGGGCATCTTGGAGGGACACAACTCTCTTAATTCTATGTTTTAACTTCCTTCTGACTAGCCCCCACATTGTAGCAAAGTTTTTAAATCAAATGTGATTTTTTTTGGACTTTGGAAACAAATGTCTGTTGCCATGACTAATGAATAGCATTGTTGTAACTGTTCCCAGCAGGTACAACAATGTTAACATTTTGCAGCAGTTCTTGAGACCGGCTCAGAACCAAGTTCTGCTCAAGACCTGCTCAGAACAAAGTTAGCTTTCTGACCAACTGCTTCAGTGCAGAGTTATTTATGATATCTAGAAGGCTTGTCTCTGAGACATGACTCAGGTACACGTTTGTCCAATCAGTATGAGGATAGTTGAAGTCACCTGGTATTACAACACTGTGCTCTTTAATCACTACTCTCATTTGTCTCTCATCTCAAGATCTGCCTCCTGATTTTAGTCAAGGGACAATAGTATATTCCCATTTTTAAGTAACCCTTGGGGCCAAGTATCTCTACCTATAGTTATCTGTGGAAGAGTTTATTTCTCAAATGCTTTTTTAGCTTACTCGACTCTGTGCTGTCTGATATATAGAATAATACCTCCTCCAACACATTCCTCCCTCTCCTGTGTACAGAGTTTATGCCTAGAGATATCTGTGTCCCATTTGATTTTCCTCATTCCACCAGGTTTTTGAAAGACCCAGTATACTTATATTGTCACGAACTGCTTTCAGTACAATAGTATGATGGGTTTGGCAACAGGAGGAGCTACAGTTCAAATCAGGACATAGATAAGTGCTTATGGGTTTTTAAAATCTAGCATTACCTCAATTTAAGATTTGCATCTGGAAATATTCATACTAGAAAGTTTCAAAACTAACAAATAAACAAGCACTAGGCACTAAAAGCAGTAGTGGCGTAGGAAGTTAAGAGCTCATGTATCTAATCTGGAGGAAGCGGGTTTGATTCCCAGTTCTGCTACCTGAGCTGTGGAGGCTTATCTGGGGAATTCAAATTAGCCTGTACACTCCTACATATGCCAGCTGGGTGACCTTGGGCTAGTCACAGCTTCTCGGAGCTCTCTCAGCCCCACCCACCTCACTGGATGTTTGTTGTGAGGAGGGGAGGGCAAGGAGATTGTAAGCCCCTTTGAGTCTCCTGCAGGAGAGAAAGGGGAGATATAAATCCAAATCCAAACTCTTCTAAAAGAAAACAAAACTGATGGAACATGTTAGTGGTTTGCCCTAACACACTTTTGACTAAACAATCATTGTGCCATTTGAGTTGGAGGGGCACTCTGCAACAACATAACTATGGAGGAATAATAATTATGATATATTAGAAATATTTTCATGGAAATATTCTTTTTAATTTAATAAAATGGAGGTATACTTTTTTGAACCTTGCTGGGAACCTCTGTGGGTGCACCCTCTTGCTTGTGGATGCATTGCAATTTCTGAACAGTCACTTTCAGCTGTAAGACTTAATTGATGTCTGATATTGCTGGCTGCATTGAATCCACAGAATGAAAAAATGTGGAGAAAAATAATCACTGCAGCAAGGTTTTAATAGCAGAAGGGGGGATGAAAAATAATTGTGTAGCCTCTGATTTGCAAAGAATGCAGATGAGGCTATCTAATCCTCCCTCAGCAAGTTCATAACGCTGTTAGCATTATGTTGAGAAAATCAAGAGTCTTAACACGCAGAGCAGTTCAGTGATGATATTCAAAATGAAACACAATTTTGAAACTGCCTACTTATTTTCATTAGAAGCTAGACACAGAGGGGGAAAATATCACATCTCAAGAAATTCAATTGCTGCTAAATTGTAAGCCTGAACTTTCCTAACCACCATTCCTACATATTTTAGAAGGCTGAGTAATAAATCATGCCCACATGTACTTCACAGTTAAGACCATATTAGGATTGCCATATTACCTGTTTTATCAGGTTTTATCCAGAATTTGGGCATGCCACACAGCACTCATTTGGCCCATTAGTTGGCCAGCTTGCTTTTCTTTTTTTTCCCTTTTGAAGTCTCTAGACTTTCTTGGTCTGGTAAAAGAAGGCAAACAGTGTAGACAGTTTTCTTCCTAATTTATGCAGTTGAAACAGGGCTCCTCTTTCTTTTTTTGTATACCCATGATTGACAGGAAGCAAGAAGGGATGTTGTGCTTCCTAATTGTGTAAGGAATTCCATAGAAGCAGAAATAAAAGGCTTTTGGGAGTAAAAGTCCATTTATTAAGACATCTTAGAAAGCTCAAGTACACGCAGTGGCAGGAATGGCACTTCCCGCCAGAAGCACAGGTTATAACACCATTCACCCCATCCCCCCTTCCTGCTTCCCATGGGAACGGAGTCTTCATCTCCCGCGCAAAGATAAAGTCTCCGCCGATGCATCTGGCCCATCGCCCGGGCTGTGGAATGCACTCAAGGTTACTTCACCATCAACACCATTGAATCCTTTACACTCTGCCTCCCCTAAAGAAGACCCCTTCCCCCCAGGTTTATGCGGAAAGGCGCGGTGGAAAGCAGAAATAAGGGTGGGGGCTTCAATATTTTCGGAATAAACCCATTGATTATACCCAGAGGAATATCCCACCCAAGAGACTAAATATTGCAAGCGTTTGCGATTAAAGCGAGAGTCCAGGATAGCGTCAATTTCGTAGTGCTTGTGGCCATCAATAATAGTCGGTGGGGGCCTCTCCGGCGGGTCGTGCCAGGCATCGGAAGCGGGAGCCTCCTTGAGCAAGCTGGAATGGAAGACAGGATGGATGTTACTAAGAGAGTTAGGCAAATCTAAGCGGGCAGTGACATCATTAATCACTTTAGTAATCTGAAAAGGTCCCACAAATCTCTTGCCAAGTTTGGAATATTTATGCACGTCTCTGAGATTTTTTGTAGATAAATACACCCAAGAGCCCACACGCAGAGGAAAATCCGAGCGGTGTTTATCCGCTTGCAGTTTTTGGGAGTCCTTTGCTTGTTGTAAGGCGGTCTGGACCGACTTCCATCCCTCGGCTAGGGATGAAATCCATTGTTGAAATTCTGGGGGGTCCAAAGCTGCCGCGGGTAGTTGTGGCAACGGCGGGAAGGAGCGACCAGACACAATTTCAAAGGGGGTTTTCTTTGTACTACTATGAACCGCATTGTTGTAGGCGTACTCCGCAAACGGAATAAGCTCGCACCAATTGTCTTGGTGGTAGTTGGTGTAACAACGTAAATACTGCTCTAGGGTTCTGTTCGTTCTCTCCGTCTCGCCGTCACTTTGAACGTGGTAGGGGGCGGCGACGGCCGGGGCGGCCCCCAACAACCCCAAAAACGCTTTCCAGAACTTTGAGATGAATTGGGGGCCGCGGTCGGAGACCACCTTAACGGGGGCGGAATGGAGACGGTAAACATGTTGAATAAACAGCCGTGCCAACTTAGGAGCGGAGGGGATGGAAGCACATGGAATAAAATGGGCTTGCTTAGAGAATAAGTCTACCACCACCCATAAAACCGTGTTGCCATGACTTTCGGGCAAATCTGTGATAAAATCCATGGAGATGACTTCCCAAGGGCGGGAGGCCACCGGGAGAGGTTTCAATAGCCCATGGGGCTTTCCCGGGATGGTTTTGGCTTCTGCACAAACCGAGCAGCCTTTAATGTATGCCTCAATGTCTTTGCGCATTGCACGCCACCAGAACTGCCGGCGGGCTAAATGCAGAGTTTTCAAAAAGCCAAAATGTCCAGCCGAACGGGCATCGTGGCAAGCTTCAAGAACCTGCTTGCGGAGGGGGGGAGGCACGTACCAACATTCCCCCCTCCGCCAAACTCCATTCTCCAAACGCAATTGGGAGTCACCTTCGGCCGCTGGAGGCTCGTGCAGCCCCGCCTCCTCCAGTTCCCGCAGGAAAGGAGAGACGAGACTGGGAATGGGGGGTGGAGGAGAAGTGGACGTTTGAGATCGGGCGACAGCCAACCCCAACTGGGAGGGGGAAAGAACAGTGCGTGGAATGTCTCGTAAGGCAGCTCCACCCCCCTCCCCGGGTAGGCGCGAGAGCGCGTCAGCCAGTTTGTTGGTTTTCCCAGGGAAAAAATGGACTGTAAAAGAGAAACGAGAAAAGAAATCGGCCCAACGAAGTTGTTTTGCGGACATCTTGAGGGGGGTGGAAAGAGCTGCCAGGTTTTTATGATCCGACCAAACTTGAAAGGGGTGCTTAGCCCCCTCCAGCCAGTGGCGCCAAGTGGAGAGTGCTACTTTGATGGCCGCAGTCTCTTTGTCTCCCACAGTCCAGTTGAGTTCGGCACCAGAGAATTTTTTAGACAAATAAGCACACGGAACCAGCCTACCATCTTTATTTTTCTGCAACAGGGCTGCCCCAAGTGCTTTGTCCGAGGCATCCACGTGAACCACAAACGGGAGATCTGGGTCAGGGTGCTTTAGGATAGGTTCGGTGGTAAACACAGATTTTAATAGTTGAAAGGCTGTTTGACATTCCTCAGACCAGGAAAGGGGGGCCCCGGGCTTGGCGGACAGTGGATCTTTACCCTTAGTGCGTAAGAGGTCTGTGAGAGGGAGAGTCAGTTCAGCGAATTGGGGTATAAAGTCACGATAGAAATTAGCAAAACCAAGAAACGACTGGAGTTCTTTGCGGTTGGTGGGGGCAGGCCATTGGAGGACTGCGTCAATTTTAGCAGGATCCATTTTTAAGCCCTCGGGCGAGATCCGGTAACCCAAATAGTCAATGGAGGTCTGATGAAAACAGCATTTGGAGAGTTTGGCAAAGAGAGAGTTGTCAAGCAAGCGTTTCAATACCTCTCGAACCAATATTTCATGCTCTTCTATGGTTTGTGAGTAAATTAAAACGTCATCTAAGTATACAACAACTCCCTTGTACAGTAAATCATGGAGAACTTCGTTGATAAGGGCCATAAAAGCTCCGGGGGCCCCACTTAACCCGAATGGCATTATTAAATATTCAAACTGTCCAAACTTTGTGTTAAACGCAGTCAGGTGTTCATAACCTTCAGCAATTCTGACTCTGTAGTAAGCTTCTCTCAAGTCCAATTTAGTAAAAATGCGTCCTTTGCCGAGTGCATCTAAAAGGTCCTTGATCAAAGGCAAAGGATATTTATTGGACAGGGAGACCGCATTGAGACCTCGATAATCTGTGCAAAGCCGTAAAGACCCATCTTTCTTTTTGACAAACAAAACGGGAGCAGCGTGTGTGTGTTTGGTAGCCCGCCGTATGAACCCGCGAGCAAGGTTCTTGTCCAAGAAGGCACGAAGTTCCTTCTCCTCATTGGGACTCATGCGGTAGATTCTACCTTTGGGTAGTTGTGCCCCTGGTTGTATGACAATTTTACAGTCAGTGTCTCTGTGGGGTGGCAACTGATCGCATTCCTGCCCCTGAAAAACTCTGGCTAGATCATGATATGCAGGTGGGATGCCAATAGAATCGGGAGCAATCACTGAGGAAGCCAGGGAGGGGGTGTGTGTCAGGAGACGTTGGGTTTTCTCCCCAATTCATGTGTTCACCGCAGGGAGGGTCAGTGAATTCTAGGATCCGTTCTTTCCAAATGAACTTTGGTTCATGTAACAATAACCAAGGCATGCCCAAAACTATGGAGTGTTTGGCCACTGGCGCCAAAATAAAACTAATTTTCTCCCAATGGTCGGCGCAACGGAGGAGAACCGGCTGTGTTTTGTACTGGGCCGGTCCTTCGTTCCCGAGGGGGCTGCCGTCCATTTGGGTGAATGGTATGGGCTTAGCCAGGGGAATTCGGTCCAGACCTAGCTCCTCTGCCACCTGGGGCCGCATTAAGCAGTGGGAGCAGCCGGAATCCACAAGGGCCGAGGCTATAATGCGAGTGTGTTTAGCGGGGTTGGCCAGAAATGCTTGAACAGTAATGGGAGCGCTGCCTTCACTCACCGCGTCAGGAGTCGGGCCCATGTCCATGGGGGCTGAAGAAAGGCAAACAGCTGCTTCCCCCTCCTCTGGGTCGCCTTCGGTAACCGCTTTAGACGAGCCTGTGGGAGGCGGCCCTGACCTGCGTGGTGGTTTGGCAGACGGAGTGCGCGGAGCTGGAGCGGTTGGTTTTTGTTTCTTGGGACAGTTGGCGGCTAGATGACCTGGCCCTCCGCAGTAAAGACACAATCCCAGTCGGCGACGGCGTTCAGAGGTGGTTTCGGTAGGGGCGGCTGGGCTTGACTTGGTGGACACAGTAGTGGTTTTTGGGCGTGGGCGGCCTCCTTGACGAGCGTATTCCAAACGAGACGCCACTTGGGACCCCAACTGGATCCAATCTGCAATAGTACGAGGAACCCGAATTAAAAACACCGTTTCACGTAGCTTGCCGTCCACAGCATCCGAGAAGTATTCGCATTTCATGCGTTCAGGCCACTCAGGAGGAAGTCGAGCAGCCGCCGCACGAAATTCACGGGCAAATTCTGCAAACGGGCGGTTGCCTTGCTGGATGGTTTTGATGGTGCGGATAGCTTCATTCTCGGCGCCTGGATCTTGAAAGCGCGCTCTTAAGGCTTGGAGGAATGCGGGCACTGTGCGAGAGCCCTCATCCTGCAAATCCAAAAGAGTCACGAACCAGTCGGCTGCTGCCCCATCCAGGACTGAGCCGATGTCCCGTATTTTTTCACGCTCAGACCGGTATAAATCATCATAGTCTTCCAAGTGGGCATTGAGTTGCAAGATGAAGTAGGGAAGTTTGGAAGCGGTCCCATCAAAACGGGCTGGTATCGGGGGCC
Organism: Sphaerodactylus townsendi; assembly: GCF_021028975.2. Taxonomy (NCBI): domain Eukaryota; kingdom Metazoa; phylum Chordata; class Lepidosauria; order Squamata; family Sphaerodactylidae; genus Sphaerodactylus; species Sphaerodactylus townsendi. Next base: position 11,285 of record NW_025949625.1, read on the forward strand.
GATAGTAGCCCCGTTCGACGGCTCTTGGCGCCTGCTGGGGAGGTGGTTGCGCGGGTTGAGCAGGTTGGGCAGGCAGCTGTTGTACGGGGGGGG